>NC_087188.1:1333619-1398619 GCF_035594125.1 Scylla paramamosain
GGCCCGTGGAGGACAGGGGGAGCGTACTGGAGGGGAGGGTGGCTGTCTGGTTCCACCCGGGGCCAAGGGCGGGGATCGGGCAGCAAGTCCCGCTCCTCCTTTACCTCCTTATTAAGATATGATCGTCCACTTCCAGCCTCTCACACCCAACAAGAGGCCATCGTTAACACTACGCACCAACCACCAGATACTGCCACCACTGGGGTCCTGATGGGGAGATACGGGCTCCTCCTTCCGTGACAGTGTCTGGTGAATTGTGTGTAGTAGTTCATCAAAATTAGCGTTCAGGACCTAACTACAAAGGAGTAAATTGGCCTCCATCATGCCCCAGACACTGCCATGCGAGGGACCTCTTTTGGGGAGAAGAGTGCGCCTTCCATGGCAGTGACTGGTGAGTTTGTCAAAATTGTCTTTCTGATGACCTCTTGTTCAGTGTGAGGGGCTGGAGGGTTGCAGCGCCACTGTCCCCACACTTCGTGAAAACTCGCTACGTTTAATGCGATTCCCGCGTCGTCATCGTAATACTCGCTTCGTTTAATGTGATTCCTGCGTCGTCATCGTGAAATTCGCTTCGTTTAATGTGATTCCCGCGTCGTTATCGTCAAACTCGCTTCGTTATCGTGAAAATCGCATCGTTATCGTGAAACTTGCTTCGTTTAATGTCATTCCCGCGTCGTTATCGTGAAAATTGCTTCGTTATCGTGAAAACCGCATCGTTATTATGAAACTCGCTTCGTTTAAATTGATTCCCGCGTCTTATTGAAAATTGCATCGTTATCGTGAAAACTGCATCGTTATCGTGAAATCCGCTTCGTTATCGTGAAGTGTGTGAAAATAAACTTTTTTCGTAATATTTTCTCTTTCTCCATATAGAGTACTATTCATACGTTTTTCCATTGTGGTACCTAAGAATCTTAAAAATTCTTATAGCAATCATATCCAGTAATGTCTTTTCATTTCCTCATATAAAGTACTTTCCATATATGTTGGCGTTTATGTAGGTAATAAACTGAAAAACACTCATAATATTTGTTTTTTGGTAATAAAAGGGTGTTTTCATGTTTTATATATTTTTTTAGGGTTTTGGTACCTAAGTAGCTGAAAACACTCAAAAGACACGTTTTTTGTAATGTTATTTTGTATTCCCATATACGATGCTTTCCATTTTTTTTTTAGCGTTTTGGTGCCAAACACGCTCATAAACTCATAAAAGATATATTTTTAGAAATCTCGTTTCCTTTACCCATGCCTAACACATACACATTTTTGGTAATATTATTCTGTTTCTCTATATAGAGTGCTATTCATGCGTTTTAGCGTTATGATACCTAAGAAGCTCAAAAACTCTTATAATACACGCTTATCGTAATGTTCCTTCGTTTCCCCGTATAGATTACTCCCTTTGGATTTTGGTATTTTTTACGACAAAGATAAAAAAAAGAAAAAAAAAATGCTTGTTTCTTGTAATGCTCTTGTATTTCTCCATAAAGGGCATTTTGGATTTTTTAAGCTTTATGGAAATAGGTCAAAAGACACAATTTTGGTAATGTTGTCTTGTGTTCCTATAGACGGTGATTTTTTTGCTTTTAAGTGTTTTATTAACTAATACGCACATCAGTACTCAAAACACACGTTTCTGGAAATGTTTCCTTTCCCCATATTGAATATTTTTTTTATGGATTTTTGCGTGTGAAATACCTTCAAAATACTCTTTTTAGTAATATTGTTCTGTTTTTCCGTATAGAGTGCTATTCATGCCTTTTTTTTTTTTGGTACCTAAGAAGCTCAAAACACTCATAATACACGTTCCTCGTAGTGTTTTTTTTTTCATTTCTTCATATAGGGTACTTTTCATTCATTTTGACGTTTTTCTACGCAATAAGCTAAAAAATACTCAAAATATTTGATTTTAGCAATGTTATTCTGTTTCTTCAAAAAAAAAAAAAGTGCGTTTTGCATACGTTTTACCGTTTTGGTACTTTATGTAGCTGAAAAATTCTCATAAGACACGTTTTTGGTAATACTGATTTTTTTTTTTCCGTATTCGGAGCTTTCTATGTATTTTAACGTGTTGGTGCCTAACAATCTCAAAAACACATATTCCTAAAGATATATTCCTGTTTTTTTTTTTTTTCATTAGTGGGTACTTTACGTGCATTTTGGCGTTTTGGTATTTAAAAATGTGAAAAAAAACACTCAAAACAAATTTCTGTTTCTCCATATAGATTGCAATTCACACGTTTCAGCGTTTTGTTACATAAGGTCAAAAACACTCATGATACACGTTTCTCATAATGCTTTTTTTGTTTCTCTAAATGAGGTACTTTCCATGCAATTTGGCTTAAAAACACGTAAAATACACAATTTTCGTAGTCAATGGTTTCAATAAATGGCGTTTTCCATATGTATTATCGTTTTGGTACATAAATAGCTTAATAACCCTGTTTTCTTACGTAATAAGTTAAAAACACTAAAATGTTTTCGAACATAAATTCTTCTTACGTAACAAGTTAAAAACACTAAAATACACTTTCCTCGTAATGTATTTTCGTTTCCCCTTTATATGATACTTTGCAAACATTTTGTCTTTTTCTACGTAAAAAAAAAAAAAAAAAACTAAAAAAACACTGAAAATACTTGTTTCTGGTAAAGTTATTTTATTTCTCCGTAAAAGGTGTTTTCCATGCATTTTAGTGTTTTGATACGCAAGAAGCTCAAAAACGCTAAAAAGAGTTGTTTTTGTTAATGTTGTTTGGTTTTCCCATTTAGGGTGCTTTCCATACATTTCTAGAGTTTTTGTGACTAGCATATTCATAAGCATAAGGCACGTTTCTAGAAATCTCGTTTTGATACGTAAGTAGCTCAAAAAAGCTAAAAAGAGACGTTTTTTGGTAATGTTTTCCATATAAAGTGCATTCCGTGATTTTTAGCATTTTGATGGGTAACACTCTCAGAAAAAAACAAGACTTGTCGTTTCCTTTCCACAAATAGGTTGCTTTCCATTCATTTTAGCGTTTTGGTGTCTAGCAGTGTGAAAAACAATTCCCCATACATGTATAAGTGCATTTGAATACATTATGGCGTTTTGGTACCCAGCAATGTTAAAAACACGCAAAATGCACTTTTTAGTAATATTGTACTGTTCCTCTATATACAGTGCTATATTCAGCGTCTTTTCACAATTTGAAACTAAGAAGCTCAAAAACGCTCATAAGACGTTTCTCGTTATGTCTTTTCGTTTCCCATTTAGGATACTTTAAATGCATTTGGGCTTTTCTTGATAACGAGATAAAAAATACTTGGAATACTTATTTTTGGTAATAATATTCTGTTTCTTGATAAATGAGGTTTTGCATGCGTTTTTAGCCTTTTGGTACATAAGAAGTTCAAAAACACTCAAAAGACACGTTTTTTGTAATATTTTGTATTCCCATATACCGTCATTTATATGTCTTTTAACGTTTTTGTGATTAATAAGCTTAAAAACACTCAAAAGACACGTTTCTAGTAATGTCGATTCGTTTTTCCATATAGTGATCTTTGTAAATATTTTGAATAATTGTTTTTTAACAATATGAAAACACTCGAAACAGATTTTTTTTTTGTTGTTCTGCTTTTCCATATAGAGTGGTATTAATTTGTTTTTGCGTTTTGGTATCTAAGAAACTTAAAAAAACAATAATTATAAACGTTTCTCTTAATGTCTTTTCGACTCCCCATTAAACGTACTTAGCATGCATTTTCTCGATCTTCTACATAAGAAGCTCAAAAGCACTCCAAAAAAATTTAAAAAAATATTTTTGGTAATGTTATTCTGTTTCTTTTGTAAATGGTCTTTTCCATGGATTTTCCTTTTTTCGTATGCAAAAAGTTCAAAATACTCAACAGACGCGTTTTTCTTAATAGGGTGATTTCCAGGCTTTTTAGCGTTTTGGTGCCTAACATGCTAAAAAACAATCAAAAGACACATTTCTGGGAATTTCGTTTCATTTGACCATATAGATAGCTCTGCATACATTTTGGCGTTTTGATACCTAGTAAAATGAAAACATTCAAAATACACTATTTTGGTAATGTTTTGTTTCTTCATTTAGAGAGCTATTCATGCGTTTTAGCAAGTTGGTACTTAAGTAGCTCAAAAACTCTTATAATACACGTCTCTCGTAATGTCTTTTCTTTTCCTTATATAGAAAACTTTGCATGCATTTTATTATTTTTCTACGTAACAAGCTCAAAACACTCAAAACACACGTTTTTGGTGAAATTAAACTCTTTTACCATGAGCTTTGGCGATTTGGTTGATAAGTAGCTGAAAAACACTGAAAGAAGATGTTTTTGGTGATGTTGTTTTGCTTTACCATAAAAAAATTCTTTTATATGCTGTTTAGTGTTTTGGTGCCTAAACACTTTAAAGACGTGTTTTTTTGGGAATGTCTTTATTTTATTTTTTTTCTTAGATAGTAATTTCCTTCATTTTGGCGTTTTGTTCCTAAGAATGTAAAAAAAAAAAAAAATCAAAATACACGCTTTTCATAATGTTGTTCTGTTTCTCCTTAAAGAATGCTATTAATGCGTTCAAGCTCATAATACACGTCTCTTGTAATGTCCTCTCTTTTTCCCACCTAGGATACTTAGAATGGATTTTTTCAGCGTTTTTATATTAAGAAAATCAATGAAATCTCAAAAAAACGTGTTTTTTGGTAGTGTTATTGTTTTTCTCAATAAAAAGTGTTTTGCATGCGTTTTAGCGTTATGGTACGTAAGAAGTTCAAAGGAGACTCAAAAGGCACTTATTTCGTAATGTTTTTTGTATACCCTTATAGGGTTATTTCCATTCTTTTAAGCGTTTGGGTGTCTAACACGCTCAAAAACACTAAAAAGACAACGTTTTTTATAATGTTTTGTGTTCCGATATAATGGGCTTTCCATGCTCTCCATACTCAGAAAAATAGACATAAATCTGCAAATATTATTTATTTTCCATGGATTTTGGCATTTTCATACCTAACAATGTGAAATACACTCAAAATACATATTTTTTATAATGTTGTTCTGGTTTTCCATTGCATGCGTTTTAGTATTTTGGTACGTAACTAGATTTAATACAGTGAAAGAGGAGTTTTTGGTAATGTTTTGTTTACATACATAAACATGTATGTATGGCGTTTTTGTACGTAACACGCTAAAAAAAAACACTCAAAAGTCACTTTCTTTGGTAAATTGAACTGTTTCTTGATATAGAGTGATATTCTTGTGTTTTAGCATTTGGTACCTAAGAAGCCCAAAAAATCTCATAACACACGTTTCTAGTAATGTCTTCGTTTCCGTTTTTTAGCGTTTTCATACCTAAGAAGCTCAAAAACACTCCTAATATGCGCATCTTGTAATGTCTTTACCCTTCACCATATAGGGTACTTTGCATGCATTTTGGCGTTTTTGAACATAAAAACTCATTAACAATCACATTACATGTTTCTGGTAATATTATTCTGTTTTTCGAGAAAATATGTTTTCCATGCGTTTTAGCGTTTTGGTACGAAAGTAGCTCAAAAACAATGAAAAGAGATGCCTTGGTAATGTTTTGTTTTCGCATATAGGGTGATTTCCATGCTTTTTAGTGGCTAACACGCTAATAATCTCTCAACAAACACGTTTCTCGAACATTTTTTTTCCTCATTTAGCGCGCTTTTCATACATTTTGGCGTTTTGGTTCCGAACTATGTGAAATACACACAAAAAAAATATATTGTTAATGTTATTTAGTTTTCCATACACAGTACTGTGGATGTGTTTTATCGATTTGGTACCTAACAAGCTGAAAAACACACATAATACATGGCTCTTTTAATGTCCTTTTGTTTACATAAACAGTGTAGTTTGCATGCATGTTAGTGTTTTTGTTCTTAAATCTCAAAACCACTAAAATTATGTTTTTTGGTAATTTTTTTTTTCATAAAGTATGTTTTGCATGCGTTTTTAGCGTTTTGGTACGTATGAAATTAAACAAAAAACACTTAAAAGACATGTTTTTTTTTCGTAATAATGTATTGTATTCCTATATAGGGTGAACTTTATTCTTTATAGCGTTTTTGATGCCTACCACTCTCAAGAACACTCAAAAGACACGTTCCTGGTAATGTCATTTCGTTTCCCCATATAGGTGGCTTTGTATAAATTTTGGCGTTTTGGTTTCTAATAGTGTGAAAAAGAAACACTAGAAATACAGTTTTTTTTTTTTTTTGGTAAGGTTCTGTTTTTCTTCATATAGAGTGGTATCCATGCCTTTTTAGCATTTTGGCATCTAAAAAGTTAGAAAAAATACTCGTAATGCAAATTTATCGTAATGTTTTTTCGTTTCCCCCTATAATATACTCTGAATGCATCTTGCATTTTATACGTAACAAGATTAAAAACGCACAGAATCTTTTTTTTTTTCTTTGTAATTTTATACTGCTTCCCAATGAAGGGTGATTTCCTTGCATTTTAGCGTTTTTGTAAGAAGCTCAAAATACTGAGAAGTAAGTTTTTTTGGTAATGTTTTGTTTTCCCATGAAGTGTGCTTTCCCTGCTTTTTAGCGTCTTGGGGCTGAATATACTTAAGGAACATGTTTCCCGAAATTTTGTTTGCTTTCCTTATATAGAATAATCTGAAATAATTTTGGTGGTTTGGTACCTAACAATGTGAAATGCCCTGAAAATACACGTTCTTTGGTAATGTTGTTTTCTTTCTCCATATAAATTTCTATTCGTGCGTTTTTGAGTTCTGGTACCTAAGATACCGAAAAAAAAAAACACTCATAGTAAGCGTTTATCGTAATGTTCTTTCGTTTCCCTATATAGGGTATTTTCTTTGCATTTTGACGTTTTTTGTACGTAAGAAGCTGAAAATGCTTATTTTTGGTAATATTATTCTCCTTCATCATAGATTTTAGCGTTTTAGTACGTAAGTAGCTCAGAACACTAAAAACACTTTTTTTTCTTTGTAAAGTTGTTTTGTTTCCCAATATAGGGTGCATTTTTAGAGATTTGGTGCCTAACACGTTTATAAACACTCAAAGGAAACATTTTTCAAAATGTTTCTTTTTCCCATATATGGGGCTTTGTAAGCATTTTGGATCTTTGGTACCTAATAATGTGAAAAACACTTAAAATACACGATTTTGGTAATGTTCTGTATCTCGATATTAAGTGTTAATCATGTGTTTTATCATACTGATAACTAAAAAGCTCACTCATAATACACGTCTTTTTGTTTCCCTATATAGTTTACATTACATGGATTTTTTTTTTTTGCGTTTTTTTGTACGTAAGATTTTGTACACAAAATACTCTTTTTTTGGTATCTTATTCTGACACTTCATACAGGATGTTTTGCATGCGATTTAGATTTTTGTTACGTAAAAAGTAAAAAAAAAAAACACTCAAAAAACTCGTTTTTCGTAATTTTATCTTTTAATCCAATATAGGGTGATTTCTATGCTTTTTAGCATTTTAGTGTCCAACATGCTCATAAACAGTCAAATGACACTTTTCTTGAATTCCCGTTTCATTTCCCCATATAGGGTGCTTTCCATGCATTTTGGCATTTACACTTAAAATACACGTGTTTGGTAATGTTGCTCTGTTTGTCCATATAACTATTAATGCATTTTAGCGTTTTGGTGCTTAATAAGCTCAAAAACATTCATAATACACGTCTTTGGTAATGTCCTTTCGTTTCCCCATATAGGGTACTTTGCTTGCATTTTGGCGTTTTTCTGAAAAAATAAAAATTGAAAATGCTAGTTTTGGTAATGCTATTTAGTTTTTTTTTTTTCTTAAAGGGTGTTTTGCATGCGTTTTATCGTTTGGTACGTAAAAAGTAAAAAAAAAAAAAAGAAAACTCAAAAGACACATTTTTCGTAATGTTCTGTATTCCCATATGAGGTGAATTCCATGCCCTCAAGCGACAGGATGACTGACATGAACAAAAACACTCAAAAACGCTTTTCTGTTAATGTTTCGTTTCCCCGTATAGGGTGCTTTGAAAGCATTTTGGCATATATATATATATATATATATATATATATATATATATATATATATATATATATATATATATATATATATATATATATATATATATATATATATATATATATATATATATATATATATATATACATATATATATATTTTTTGGTAAATGTTATTCTTTTTCTCAATATTGAGTGTTTTATATCCACTTTTGCTTTTTGTACTTAAGAAGCTCAAAAATACATAGAGGAGACGTTTTTTGCTAAAGTTGTTTTGTTTTCCCATATAGGGACTTTTCAATAATTTTTAGCGTTTTAGTGCCTAACACGTTCATAAGCACTCACAAAAGCCCTTCTATATATATATATATATATATATATATATATATATATATATATATATATATATATATATATATATATATATATATATATATATATATATATATATATATATATATATATATATATATATATATATATATATATATATATATATATCGTTCACTTCCACATATAGGGTGCTTTGCATGTATTTTGGCGCTTTTGTACCTAACAATGAGAAATACACTCAAAATTTACTTTTTTGGTAATGTTGTCCGGTTTCTCCATATAGACTGCTATTCATGCCTTTTAGCGTTTTGGTACCGAAGAAACTCAAAACGCTTTTCCTTAAGTCTTTTCGATTCCACATATAGGGTACTTTGCCTGTATTTTGGCGTTTTTCTACGTAACCTGATCAAAAACACTTAAAACATTTTTTTTTTTTGTAAAGTTATTCTCTTTCTCCATAAAGGGTGTTTTACATGCGTTTAAAGTGTATTTTTTGCGTAATAAGTTCAAAACACTCAAAAAGACTCGTTTTTCGTGATGTCTTTTATTCACATATAGGTTAATTTTCATGCTTTTTTTGCGTTTTGGTGCCTACTACGTTCAAAAACCCTAAAAGACACAAATCTTGTAATGTCATTTCATTTCCCCATATATGGGGCTTTGCAAGCTTTTCGGTGTTTTGATATCTATTAATATTACAAAAAAACACTTAAAATACACGTTTTGAATAATATTCATATGTTTCTCTATGTACAGTACTATTCATGAGTTTTATGATTTTGCTTCTTAACAAGGTGAAAAACTCTCATAATATACGTTTCTCGTAATATCTTTTAGTTTTCCATATAAAGAACTTTGTGTGGATTTTGGCGTTTTTCTACGTAACAAACAAAAAAGAAAAACACTCAAAATACTCTTTTTTGGAAATGTTATTATGTTTTTCCATGCAGTGTGTTTTGCATGCCTTTAAGCGTTTTTGTACGCAAAAGTTTAAAAACAGTCAAAAGACTCGTTTTTCGTAATGTGGTTTTGTATCACTTTATTTGGTGAATTAGATGCTTTTTTTTTTTTAGAGTTTTGGTGCCTAACGCGCTGAAAAAGAGTAAATATTGACAGGAAAATTTTCTGGTGATGTCATTTCTTTTCCTTGCATAGATCTCGGCGTTTTCGTACCTATAATATGAAAAACACTCAAAATACACATTTGCAGTATTTTTCTTCTTCCTACATATAGAGTGCTATTCATACCTTTAAACATTTTAATACGTAAGAATTTCAAAAACACTCATAAAAATTTTCTCTTGTAATGTCTTTTCGTTTCACCATATAGTGTGCTTTTCATGCATTTTAACTTTTCACTACGTAACAAGCTCAAAAACAATTAATTTATTTGGTTTTGTTAATGTTATTTTGTTTCTGCATAAAGGATATTTTGCATGCTATTTTTTGGTTACGTTTTGGTACGGAGGTAGCTCCAAGGCAATGAACAGAAATGTTTTTATAATTTTTTTTCCTCATTTTGAGTTTTTTCCAATAATTGTTATCATAAACACTCAAAAACCCATATATATATATATATATATATATATATATATATATATATATATATATATATATATATATATATATATATATATATATATATATATATATATATATATACACCAAGGATCGGCACTAAGCCCACTATTATTCAACATAGTGTTCGATGTCATAACGGAAAATGTCAGAGAGGAACCACCCTGGTGTGTTTTATATGTTGATGACATTGTCTTAGTGACCGAAAGGAGAGGACAGCTGGAAAGAAAATTAGAAGAATGGAGAGTAGACAATAGACGAGACAGGGGAAATGGAAAAAGAAGTGAACTTCCGGATTCAGTGTGGCAGGAACAATTGGCGGCAAGTTTCGGGTGTGATATGCGATAGAAGGGTACCAGTAAGAGTGAAGGGCAAAAATCCACAAAGCAGTCGTTAGACCTGCTTTGATGTATGGGCTAGAAGCAGCAACTTTGAAGAAGATTGAAGAGAGAAAGATGGATGTAGCGGAGATGAAGATGTTGAGATGGATGGTGGGAGTCAACAGAACAGACCGAATTAGGAATAAGTACATAAGAGGAACGGTGAAAGTAGTTGAAGTCTCCAAGAAGATCCAGGAGTCAAGGTTGAGGTGGTATGGACACTTGAGAAGAAGAGTTGGCGAAGACCACGTAGGAAGGGAGAGCATGGAAATGGAAGTGGAGGGAGTTAGAAGAAGAGGACGGCCCAAAAGAAGATGGATTGACTGCATAAACGGAGATCTTGGGGAGAAGAATATAAATCCAGAGATGGCAAACAATAGAAATACGTGGAGAAGGCTCATTCACAACGGCGACCCCGAATAGGGAAAAGCTGGGAAGAAAAAGAATATATATATATATATATATATATATATATATATATATATATATATATATATATATATATATATATATATATATATATATATATATATATATATATATATATATATATATATATATATATATATATATATATATATATATATATATATATATATATATATATATATATATATATATATATATACTTAAGTACACTCATAATGCTTTTTTTTATCTTGTAATGCTATTGTGTTTCTCCATGAAGGGTGTTTTACATGCGTTTTACTGTTTTGGTAGGTAAGTTGCTTAAAAACACTCAAAAGATCCTTTTTTTCTTTTCCCATATAGGGTGTTTTGCATGCTTTTTAGCGTTTTGGTGCCTAACACGCTCATAAACGATCAAAAGACATGTTACTAGAAATATTTATTTTCACAATATAGGGTGCTTTAAATGTATTTTGGCGTTATTGTAACTAACAATGTGAAATATATTCAAAACACACGTTTTTGGTAATGTTTTTTTTTTTTTTGTCTCTCCATTTAGAGTGCTATTCATGCGTTTAAATCTTTTTGTAACTAAGAAAACTAAGAACACCCATATTACATGTTTCACGTAATATATTTCCGTTTTCTAATATAGGGTACTTTCCATGCATTTTAGTGTTTTTTTTTTTTTTTACTTAACATGCTCAGATACTCTCAAAATACTTTTTGTTATTTTTCTCTTTTCCGTATAGAGTGTTTTGCTTGCGTTTTAACGTTTTGTTACGTAATTAACTCAAAATTCTGCAAAGAGACGTTTTTGATAATGTTTTGTTTTCCCATAGAGTTTTCACACAGAGTGTTTTTCATGCTTTTTATTATTTTGGTGCCAAGCACGTTCTTAAGCACTCAAAATACACCTTTTCTGAAAATCTATTTTCCTTTCCCATTATAGGGTGCTTTTCATCATTTTGGCGTTTTGGTACCTAACAAAGAGAAATACATTCACAATTCATGTTTTTGGTAATGTTCTGTTTCGTACCTAAGCTAAAAAATCTCACAATACACGTTCCTCGTAATGTTCTTTTCTTTCCCCATATAAGATATTTTCCATACATTTTTGCGTTTTTGAACGTAACAAACTGAAAAACACTCAAACTTTTTTTTTATAATGTTATCTTATTTTTCCATAAAGGGTATTTTGCAAGTGTTTTATTGTTTTGGTACGTATGCTGTTCAAAAACATAAAAAAAAACGTTTTCCTTAATGTTTTTTGTATTCCCATATAGATCGATTTCCATGCTTTTTAACGTTTTGGTGCATATCATGCTCTTAAACACTGAAAATACATGTTTCTGGAAATTTCCTTTCCTTTCTACATATAGTGTGCTTTGCAAGCATTTTTCCTTTTGGTACGTCAGAATGTGAAATACACTCAAAATACACGTTTTTGTAATGTTGCTCAGTTTTTCGACATAAAGTGCTGATCATTTTTCGTTTTCATACCTAAAAAGTTTAAAAAATACATATAATTTACGTTTCTCGTCATGTCATTTTACTGCATGCATATTGGTATTTTTTCTACGTATAAAAATCAAAACACTCAAAATTCTTGTTTTTGGCGCTGTATTTTTTTTTCATTTTGCAAAAAGTGTGTTTTGCATGCGTTTTATCGTTTTGGTACGTAAGAAGCTGTAAAACACTAAAAAGATTTTTTTTTTATGTTTTGTTTTCCTATACAAGCTAAATTTCATTTTTTTTATTTACTTTTTTTTTCTTTTTTGTGCCTCACGCTCTCAAAAACAATGAAGAAAACATTTCTGTTAATGTCGTTTTGTTTCCCATATGTTCCCCCATAAAGCAAAATATTTTACAAGCATTTTGCGCTTTGGTATCTAACAATGTGAAAACTACTGAAAACACACATTTTTCGTTATGTTTTTCTGTTTCTCCATGTGGTGTGTTACTCATGCGTTAAAGCGTTTTGCCACCTAAGAACCTCAAGAACACTCATAATACACGTTTCTCGTTTTGACTTTTCTTCATATTGTGTATGTTCTATGTATTTTGGCGTTTTCTTTAAGTAAAAAGATAAAAGATACTCAAAATACTTGTTTTTTGGCAGTGTCATTCCTTTTCTGTATAAAGAGTGTTTTACAGGCGTTTTTGTGTTTTTGGTATGCAAGTAGCTACGTTTTTGGTAATCTTTTCTTTTCCCATATAGAATGCTTCCCATGATTTTTTGCATTTTCATGCCTATCATGCTTTGCATGCTGATTGGCGTTATAGCTACTAAATGTGTGAGAAAAAAAAACAACAACACAAACGTTAAAATTTATATTTCTTTTCCTTATAGAGTGCTATTCATACGTTTTAGTGTATTGGTGTGTAAGAAGCTCAAGAACACTCACAATACACGTTTCTTTCAGTGTCTTTTTGTTTCCAATATAAGATACTTTCCATGTATTTTTGCATGCTCAATTTATTTATTTTTTTCAGAATACTTCTTTTTTGTAATGTTCTTCTGTTTCTCTATATACAGTGGTATTAACGCGTCTTCGCATTTTGGTTCTCGTAATGTCTTTTTGTTTTACTACATAGAGTACTTAACTCTATAAATCCATTGCATATTTTCCATGCATTTTAGCATTTTTGTACGTAAGTAGTTAAAAAATACTAAAAAGACACGTTTACCGTAATATATTCTTTTCTCATATAGGGTGATTTCCATGCTTTTTAGCATTGTCTTACCTAACAGGCTCTGAATCACTTAAAAAGATATGATTCTGGATTTTTTTTTTTCTCTCTCTCCTCATATAATGCTTTCCATGCATTTTGTCTTTTCGTTACCTAACAATGTGAAATACACTTAAAATACATGCTTTTTGTAATGTTCTCTTTGTCAATAAACAGCAATATTCATGCCTTTTTGCGTTTTAGTACTTAAAGATTCTCAAGAAAAAAAAATCTCATAATGTCCTTTCGGTTTCCTATATAGGGTAGTTTACATGCATATTGTTTTTTATGTATGTAACAAGCTCAATAACACTCAAAATGTTTGTTTTTTGGTTATATTTTGGTACGTAAACTAAAAAAAAAAATAAATAAAACACTCAAAACACACATTTCTATTGATGTTTTTATTCTCATATACGATGCGTTTTATGCTTTTCAGCGTTTGCTGTCTAGCATGCAAAAAATAAATAAATAAATAAATAAATAAATAAATAAGTAAATAAAAATAAAAAAATATAAATTTTTTATAATGCCATCTCGTTTCCACATGCATTTTGGCGTTTTCATATCTAACAATGTGAAAGACTGTCAAAATGCACGTTTTTGGTAATGATCTGTTTCTCCACACAGAATGCTGTTAACGTGTTTTTGCATTTTGCAAACACTAATAATACACTTATCTCATTATGTGTTTACGTTTCTCCATATAAGCTATTTTGCATTCATTTTTGCGTTTTTTGTAAATTACAAGCTAGAAAACACGCATAATACATTTATTTTTTAATATCATCCTTATTCTTCTTAAAGGGAGTTTTGCATGCGTTTTAGTGTTTTGGTACCTCAGAAGCTCAAAACCTCTCATAATACACCTCCCTCTTAATGTACTTTTCTTTTCATATATAATGTACTTTGTATGCATTTTCGGCGTTTTTATACGTAACAAGTTCAATAGCAGTCAAAATACTTGTTTTGATAATGTTTTCTTTTTCTTTATCTATAAAATGTGTTTTGCATGAGTTTTTAGCGTTTTGGTACGTAAGAAAATCAATAACACTCAAAGTGCACGGTTTTCATGTTATTATTATTATTCTTTTTTTATCCCTATATACGGTGATTTCCATGCTTTTTTTTTGCGTTTTGGTGCCTAATACTCCAAAAAAAAAAATTTCCCATAATAAAAAGCTTTTTCATGCGTATTGGAATATTGGTACCTAAAATATGAATAAAAAAAAAACACTCAAAATATACGTTTATCGTAATGTTGTTCTGTTTCTCGATATAGAGTGCTATTTATGCGTTTAAGCTTTATGGTACCTTAGAAGCTCAGAAATTTTCATAATACTCGTTTCTCCTAATGTCTTTTATATCCCGATATGGAGTACTTAGCATGCATTTGGGTGTCTTTTTACGTAACAAAAAAAATTTCCAAAAAAAAAAAATATATGCTGCTTTACATGCATTTCTTCAGTTTGGTACCTAACAATTAAAGAAAAAACAGAATATACACGTTTATGGTAATTTCCGTTTCTCTATACAGAGTGCTATTAAAGCGTGTTTTGCGTTTTGTTACCACAAAGCTGAAAAACACTTACAATAAACGTTTTTTGTAATGTCTTTTCGTTATTCCATACTTTGCATGCATTTTGGCGTATTCCTACATAGCAATGTGAATAACTGAAAAGCTGAAAAACACTTACAATAAACGTTTTTTGTAATATTCCATAATTTGCATGCATTTTTGGCGTTTTCGTGTGTAGCAATGTGAATAGTACTCAAAACAAATGTTTTTCGTACTGATACATTGTTTGAGCGCTATTCGCGCGTTTTAGCGTTTTGTTAACTAAGGAGGTCAATAATATTCATAATATTCATAATATTCGATAATATCGTTTTGTTCCATTATATAGTGTACTTTGCCTGCATTTTACTGCTTTTGTTCCTAACAAGCTCAAAAACACTCATAGTACACTTTATTTTATGTTATTTTGTTTCTCTACAATGGGTGTTTTGTATGCGTTCTATGGTTTTGGTACGTAAGATGCTAAAAAACACACAAAATATTTGTTTTTGTTAATGTTGTATTGTATTCCAATATAGGGTGCTTTCTATGCATTTTAGACTTTTGGTGCCTAAAACGCTCAAACAATAAAAGACACGTTTCTGGTAATGGCATTCCGTTTCCTCATATAGAGAGATTTGCATGTATTTTCGTGTTTCGGAACCAAGATATGTGAAAAAGTCTCAAAATACACATTTTTAGTAATGTCGTTTTCATTCTCTTTGTTCATAAAAGGTGTTTTAAAAGCGTTTTAACGTTTTGATAATAAAGAAACTTAAGACACTAAAAACATGTTTTTGCTAATGTTGCTTTGTAATTCCATATAGGGTGATTTCCATGCTTTATAGCGTTTTGGTGCCTAAAACGATGAAATCAGTGAAAAGGCAGGTTTCTGGTAATGTCATTCTGTTTCCCTATAGAAATAAAAATTTTTTTATGCATTTTGGTGTTTTGGTGCCTTACAATGACAAAATCACTCGATACACACGTTTTTAATAATGTTCTGTGTGCTATTTACGCGTTTTAGCGTTTTTGTTACATAAGTTCACGTTTCTGATAATTAAGTTTTGTTTCACCATATAGGGTATTTTGCATGCAGTTTGCCATTTTTCTTTCTAACAAGCTCAAAATTACTCAAAATATATATTTTTGGTAATGTTATTCTGTTTTTCCATAATGGGTGTTTTGCCTGCGTTTTATCGGTTTCATACTTAAGAAGCTCAAAAACACCAAAAACACGAGTTTTTTGGAATTGTTGTTTACATATAGAGTGCTATTCATGGGTTTTTGAGTTCTGATACCTAAGAGGCTCAAAAAGTTAAAAAAATACCCGTTTCTGGAAGTATCATTTTATTTCACATGATTTTTAGCATTTTGGTACCTAACACGATCAAAAGCAGTTAAAACACACATTTCTGGTAATATTGCGTTTCCCCCTATGGAGTGATTTTCTTACATTTTTGCGTTTTTGTACGTAACAATGTGAAAATACTGAAAGTACACGTTTTGGGTAATGTTCTTATGTTTCTCCATATAGACTGCTATTCACGCAATTTTCCGTTTCGTTAGCTAAGCAACTCAAAAACAATTATTACACACGTGTTTCAGAAAAATCCCTTTGTTTCCCCATATAGAGAGATTTGCATGCATTTAGGAGTTTTTGTATCTAACGAGCTCAAACAATTCTCCTTTTTGGTAACGTTGTTCTGTTTTTTTTTTTTTTTTTTCTTATTTTCAAATCACATGCTTTGCATGCATTTTCGTGTTTTTGAACATAAGGCGAAAACACTAAAAAACTCACTTTTTTTGGTAATGTTGTTCTGTTTCTCTATATAAAGTGTTTTTTTTTTTCTATGTGTTTTATTGTTCTGCTACCTAAGAAGCTCAGGAACTCTCATTATACACGTTTTTTTTTTTTTTTATATATATAGCAAGGACACTGGTCAAGGGCAACAAAAATCCAATAAAAAAAATAATGCCTACTGAAATGCCATTCCCACAAAAGGGTCAAAGCAGTGGTCAAAAATTGATGAATAAGTGTCTTGAAACCACCCTTTTGAAGGAATTCAGGTCATAGGAAGGTGAAAATACAGAAGCAGGCAGGATGTTCCAGAGTTTACCAGAGAAAGGAATGAATGATTGAGAACACTGGTTAACTCTTGCGTCAGAGAGGTGGACAGAATAGGGGTGAGAGAAAGAAGAAAGTCTTGTGCAGCGAGGCCGCGGAAGGAGGGGAGGCAAGCAGTTACCAAGATCAGAAGAGCAGTTGGCATGAAAATAGCGGTAGAAGACAGCTAGATATGCAACATTGCGGCGTTGAGGAAGGGGCTGAATACAGTCAGTTAGAGGAGAGGAGTTGATGAGACGAAAAGATTTTGATTCCACCCTGTCTAGAAGAGCAGTATGAGTGGAACCCCCCAGACATGTGAAGCATACTCCATATATGGACGGATAAGGCCCTTGTATAGAATTAGCACCTGGGGGGGGTGAGAAAAACTGGCGGAGACGTCTCAGAACACCTAACTTAATAGAAGCTGTTTTAGCTAGAGATGAAATGTGAAGTTTCCAGTTCAGATTATAATTAAAGAACAGACCGAGGATGTTCACTGTAGAAGAGGGGGACAGTTTAGCGTCATTGAAGAAGAGGGGATATTTGTCTGGAAGATTGTGTTGAGTTGATAGATGGAGGAATTGAGTTTTTGAGTCATTGAACAATACCAAGTTTGCTCTGCCCCAATCATAAATTTTAGAAAGACCAGAAGTCAAGCGTTCTGTGGCTTCCTTGCGTGATATGTTTACCTCTTGAAGGGTTGGACGTCTATGAAAAGACGTGGAAAAGTGCAGGGTGGTATCATCAGCGTAGGAGAGGATAGGACAAGAAGTTTGGTTTAGAAGATCATTAATGAATAATAAGAAGAGAGTGGGTGACAGGACAGAACCCTGAGGAACACCACTGTTAATAGAATTAGGAGAAGAACAGTGACCGTCTACCACAGTAGCAATAGAACGGTCAGAAAGGAAACTTGAGATGAAGTTACAGAGAGAAGGATAGAAACCGTAGGAGGGTAGTCTGGAAATCAAAGCTTTGTGCAAGACTCTATCAAAAGCTTTTGATATGTCCAAGGCAACAGCAAAAGTTTCACCAAAATCTTTAAAAGAGGATGACCAAGACTCAGTAAGGAAAGCCAAAAGATCACCAGTAGAGCGGCCTTGACGGAACCCATACTGGCGATCAGATAGAAGTTTATGAAGTGATAGATGTTTAAGAATCTTCCTGTTGAGGATAGATTCAAAACTTTAGATAGGCAGGAAATTAAAGCAATAGGACGGTAGTTTGAGAGATTAGAACGGTCATCCTTTTTAGGAACAAGTTGAATGTAGGCAAACTTCCAACAAGAACGAAAGGTAGATGTTGACAGACAGAGCTGAAAGAGTTTGACTAGGCAAGGTGCAAGCACGGAGGCACAGTTTCGGAGAACAATAGGAGAGACCCCATCAGGTCCATAAGCCTTCAGAGGGTTTAGGCCAGCGAGGGCATGGAAAACATCATTGCGAAGAATTTTAATACGTAACATGAAGTAGTCAGAGGGTGTAGGAGAGGGAGGAACAAGCCCAGAATCGTCCAAAGTAGTGCTTTTTGCAAAGGTATGAGTGATGAAGTCAGCTTTAGAAATAGATGTGATAGCAGTGGTGCCATCTGGTTGAAATAGAGGAGGGAAAGAAGAAGCAAAGTTATTGGAGATATTTTTGGCTATATTCCAGAAATCACGAGGGGAGTTAGATCTTGAAAGGTTTTGACATTTTCTGTTAATGGAGGAGTTTTTGGCTAGTCGGAGAACAGACTTGGCATGGTTCCGGACAGAAATATAAAGTGCATGAGATTCTGGTGATGGAAGGCTCAAGTACCTTTTGTGGGCCACCTCTCTATCATGTATAGCACGAGAACAATCTTTTCGTTTCCCCATATAGGTTATTTATCATGCATTTTGGCGTTTTTGTACATAACAAGCTCAAAAACATTCAACATTTGGTAACATTACTCTGCTTCTCCATAAAGGGTGTTTTTCATAAATTTTAGCGATTTAGTACGTAGATAGCTCAAAGAACCTCAAAAGACACATTCTTGGTATTGTTGTTCTGTTTTTCTATACAATATTGCTTTCCATGTTTTGTTTTTTTTGTGTTCTATCATGCACAAATACATTTAAAAGATTTTTTTTCTTTTTTGTAATGTTTTGTTTACCTATTTAGGGGAGTGCGTGCATTTTGGCGTTTTGGTACCTAACGATGTAAACAAAACAAAAAATTGAAAATACACGTATTTGGCAATGTTATTCTGTTTCTCCATATATAAAGTTGTGCTCAGAGAGAGAAAATAATTGATTTTCATAGGAGACCAAAAGCAAATAGATATATCTGAGCAATATGGTAAATTTTGGTAAAGTTATGATATTTTCCCATAAAGTGTGTTTTGCAGGCATTTTAGCGTTTTGGCACGGAAGTAGCTCAAAAAAAACCGAAAGTAGAAGCTTTTGGTAATGTTTTTTTTTTTCCCCATATGGTGTTCTTTTCATGCTTTTTAGCGTTTTAGTACCTAGCGCGCTCATAAATACTAAAAAGACACGTTTCTAGAAATCTTGTTTCTTTTCCCCATATACAGTGTTTTGCATTCAGATTGGCGTTTTGGTAGTACAAAGTGAAATACACTTAAAAATTCTACAGTTTCTGCATAATGAGTGCTATTTTTGCATGCGTTTTGGCATTAGTCTACCTAACAAATAAAAAAAAAAAATCAAAACATCTTTTTCTTTATAATGTTATTTTGTTTCTATATAAAAGGTGTTTTAGCGTTTTAGTACGCAAGTAGCCCAAAAAAACACTCACATGACACGAACAATGTAAAATACACGTAAAATACACGTTTTGTTAATGTTTTTTTCTATTTCTTCATATACAGTGGTATTAATGCATTTCATTGTTTTGGTAACTAATAAGTTCAAAAACACTCATAATAGATGTTTCTCAATTTTTTTTTTCTTTTTTCTTTTTTTGTTTCCACCTGTGAAGTAGTTTGAAGCATTTTGGCATTTTTGTAACATGCTCAAAAACATTCAAAATACTTGCATTTGATATTTAGCTTGTTATCCATACAGAGACACATGTGTTTTGGCATTTTCTTACGTAAGTAGCTCAAAACACTGGAAAGAGACCTTTTTGTTAAGGATCTTTTGTTTTCCCCCTATAGGGGGCTTTCCATCCTTTTTAGCGTTTCGTTTCCTAGCACGCTCTCAAACACTCGAAAGACACGTTTCTGGAAATCTCCTTTTCTTTCTCCATATAGGATGTTTTCTATGCATTTTGGCGTTTTAGTACCTAACAATGTGAAATACATTAAAAATGTACCTCTTTTCTAGTGTTTTTTTTTCTCTCAATAAAGAATGATATTCATGCATTTTAGCGTTTTGGTACCTGAGAAGCTCAAATACTCGTAATATCTTGTTTCCCTATATAGAATACTTTCCACGCATTTTTGGCATTTTTCTACTTAACAATCTGAAAAACACTCCAAATACACGTTCTTAATAGAAATACACTCTTTTTGCATGAAGGGTGTTTTACATGTGTTTTGGCGTTTTGCTAAGTAGCTCAAAGCACTAAAAAGAAACGTTTTTGTTAAAATTATTTTGGTTTTACTTATAGGGCGTTTTTCAAGCTTTTTAGTATTTCGGTTTCTAGCGCGGTCATAAACACTCAAAAGTAATGTTTCTGGGAATCTCGTTTTCTTTCACAACATAAGCTTTTTTTTTTTAATGCTTTTCGGCGTTCTGGTACCTAACAAACAACTTATTTTTCTCTATAAAAGGAGTTTTGCATGCGTTTTAGCGTTTTGGTACATAAGTGGTTCAAAAACATTCAAAAGACTCATTTTTATTAATGTTTTATTCTTATATACAGTATGATATCTATGCTTTTTAACGTTTATGGTGCCTAAGACATTGAATAAATCTCAAAAGATATTTTTGTTAATGTCGTTTCGTTTCCCCCATATTGGTGGCTCTGCATGCATTTTGGTGTTTGGTACCTAACAATGTGAAAACAAAAAAAAAATACACTTCTTTTGTAAAGAAGTTTTGTTTCGCCATACAGAGAGCTATTTATGCCTTTTAACGCTTTGATACCTAAGAAGCTTAATAACTCTCATAATACACGTTTCTTTTAGTGTTTTTTTTTTTTTCCCCATATAGAGTACCTTCCATGCATTTTTGTACGTAGCAAACTCAAAAACTCTGAAAATTCACGTTTTTGGTAGAGTTATACTGTTTCTCCATAAACGGTGTTTTGCTTACGTTTTAGAGTTTTTGCTACGTAAGTAGCTTAAAAACACTGAAAAGAGAAGTATTATGTAATAATGTAACGTTTTCAATATAGGGTACTTTCTATGCTTTCTAGCGTTTTGGTGCCTAACATGTCCATAATCAGTCAACAAACACGTTTCTTACAATGTCGTTTCCTTTCCTCATATAAGGTGCTTTACATACATTTTCATTTTTTGGTACCTAACTGTGAAATATACAAAAAAATGCACGTTTTTTGGTAGTGTTGTTCTGTTTTGTTCATATAGAGAGCTATTCATGCGTTTTAGTGTTTTGCTACTTGATAAGCTCAAAAATATTCTTAAAACACGTTTCTCGTAATGACTTTTTTTCTCCCCATAGAGGTTCTTTTGCATGCATTATGGCGTTTATATACGTAACAAGAAAAAAAACACTGAAAATATTTGTTTTTGGTAATATTTTTTGTGTTTCTATATAGGGTGTTTCGCGTGCGTTTTAGCATTTTGATACATATGTAGATAAAAAAAATCAAATTTTGGCTTTTTTCAAGCTTTTTAGAATTTTGTTGTCTAATATGCACAAAAAAAGCTCAAGAGATACGTTTCTATTAATGTATTTTCTTTTTTCCCATATAGGGCATATTCCATGGATTTTGGCGTTTTGGTAATTAGAGTAAAAAACACTGTAAATGCATGTTTTTTTTGGTAATATTGTTGTTTCTACAAATGGAGTGCTATTCAACGATTTTTAGGTTTTTGGAACATTGGAAACACTCCTAAAACACTTTTTTTTACAATGTTCATTCGTTTTCCCATTTTTATCGTTTCATTTTTTTGTATTTTTATTGCTTCTCAATATCGAGTGTTTCATTCACGCGTTTTGGTACCTAAGAAGCTGAGAAACACACGTTTCTCGTAATGTTCTTTAGTTTCCCGATGTAGTGTACTTTGCATGCATTTTGTAATTTATGTACGTAACAAGGTGACAACACTCAAAATAATTGTTTTTGATAATGTTACTCTGTGTGTCAATAAAAGGAGATTTTGTATACGTTTTAGGGTTTTGTTAATTAAGTATCCTAAAAACACTCAAAAGGAATGTTTTTGGTAATGTTATTTTGTTTTCCCATATCTTGTGTTTTCGATACTTTTTAGAGTTTTCTTGTCAAACATGCACAAAAACACTAATGATATACGTTTCCTGTAATGTTTCATTTCACCGAAAAATGCTTTGTATGCATTTTAGTGTTTTATTATATAATGATGTGAAAAATACACACAAAATACACATTTTTTGTATTGTTATTCTGTTTCCACACATAGAGTGCTATTCATGCGTTTCAGCGATTTGTTACCTAAGAAGCTCAAAAACACTCGTAATGTTCTTTAGTTTTCCGAGGTAATGTACTTTCAATACATATTTGCGGTTTTGCACGTAACAAGCTGAAAAAAAAAAACACTATAAATGCTCAGTTTTGTAAAAGTTCTTATGGTTTCTCTATAGAAGGTGTTTTGCAAGTGTATTAGCGTTTCGGTACGTAAGTAGCTAAAAAAAAAAAACTCTCAAAAGACACTTTTCTCATATTAAGATTTTTCCATGCTTTTTTGTGTTATCATGCCTTCAAAGGACACTCAAATGACATGTTTATATAAATTAATTTTCAATTCACAATTCAGGTGCTTTTCATGCATTTTGACGTATTGGTAATAAAAAAAAAAAAAAAAAAACATTTGATAATGTTGTTCTCTTTCCGAGATAAAGTGTTACTCATGTGTTTTAGCCTTTTTTAGTACCTAACACGATCCAAAGCACTCATAATTCTTATTTCTAGTACTGTTTTTTCATCGCCTTAAATAGGGTTTTTTTTCATGCATTTTGTTGTTTTTATACGTAACAAGCTAAAAAAATACTCAAAATACTTGTTTTTGGTACTGCTTTTCTTTCTCCGTAAAGTGTATTTTGCATGCGTTTTAGCTTTTTGGTACGTAAAAATATAAAAACAGTCAAAGGATATGTTTTTTGTAATGTTATTTAGTAACCCCATACAGTGAGATTTCCATGCATTTTAGCGTTTTGCTGCATAACATGCTGATAAACACTCTAAAGAGCTGTTTCTGGAAATGTTTAATTTCCCCATATAGGAAGCTTTACGTGAATTTTGACAAGTTTGATACATGATAAAGCAAACAACGCTCAAAATACACTTTTTTTGGTAATGTTCTGTTACTCCACACTTAAGTGGTTTTGCGTTTTGGAACCTAAGAAGCTCAAAAGCACTCATGATACAATTTCTTTGTAATGCCTTTTCGTTATTACATATAAGATACTTTGCATGAATTTTCGCGTTTTCGTACATACAAATGTTACTAAAAGTCGTATAATTTCACAGAAGAGGTTCATTTTTAAGCATTTTGGCGTTTTGGTGTCAAAATGGTGTCAAAAAAAAGCATTTTGGCGTTTTGGTGTCAAAAAATTCAAAAATTTTGTAATGGTTTGTTTCTCTATATAGAGTGCTATTCATGCATTTTAGCGTTAGGTACTTATGAAGCTCAAAAATACTCAAAATACACGTGTCTCGTAATGTTCTTTTATTTGCCGTTGTTGCGTACTTTCAATAAATATTTGCGGTTTTGTACGTAACAAGCACAAAAACATTGAAAATACAAGTTATTTTTTTTTCTTTTTAAGATATTGTGTTTCTCTATATTGTTTTTGCATGCTGTTTTGCGTTTTGACATGTAAATAGCTAAAAAAAAACTGACAAGACACGTTTTTGGTAATATTGTTTTTTTTTTTCCCATATATGGTGTTTTTATGCGTTTTAGTGTTATCGTGGCTAACACTCATCAAATGACACTAACAAGATAAATTCCTGGAAATGGAGTTTTAAATCACAATACAGGGTGCTTAGCATGCATTTTGGCATTCTGGAATATAAGAATGTGAAAAATATTACAAGTTTTTCAAAATGTTGTTCTCTTTTCCATATAGTATTCTATTCTAAGAGGTTTAGTATGTAAGACTATCAGAAGCACTCATAATACTCATGTAATATTCTTTCGGTACACCATATGAGGTAATTTCAATGCATTTTGTCGTTTTTATACGTAACAAACTCACAAATACTCAAAATCCTTGTTTTTCATAATGTTATTCTTCTCTATAAAAATTTTCCATGCGTTTTAGAGTTTTGGTAAGTAAGAAGCTGAAACACTCAATATACGTTTTTTGTAATACTATTTGGTATTCCCATATATGGTGATTTCCATGCAATTCAGCGTTTTGGTGCTTAACATGCTTATAAACACTACGAAAACATTTATCTGGAAATGTCATTTCTTTTACCCATAAACGGTGAATTGCATACATTTTTTTTATGTTAGGTACCTAACAATGCAAAAAAATAAAAATAAAATAAAAAAAATACACGTTTTTGGTAATCTTGTTTTGCTTCTCCATATGTAATGATATTGAAGACTTTTTGCGTTTTCGACACTAAGAAGCTGGAAAAACACTCATAATACACTTTTCTCGTAATGTCTTTTCATTATTCAATATAGAATATTTTGCATGAATTTACGTGTTTTCGTAGATAACAATATAAATAACACTCATAACACACGTTTTTAGAAATATTGTTCTACATAAAGAGTGCTATTGAGCGTTTTTGTTCTAATACATGTGTGCAGTAATATTATGTTTCACCATATAGGGTGTATTGCATGCATTTTGCCGTTTCTCTACTTAACAAGCTCAAAATTCCTTATAATACACATTTTTGGTAATATGATTACGTTTCTCTATAATGAGTGTTTTGTATATTTTAACGTTTTCGTACGTAAGAAGCTTAAAAACACCTTTTTGGTAATGTTGTTTTGTAGTCCAAAATAGGGTACTTTCCAAGCATTTTTATTGTTTTGGTGCCTAAAACTTTAAAGAAAATAATGAAATAAACACGTTTCTAGTAATATCGCCTCGTTTCCTTACATAGAGTGCTTTGTATGTACTTTGGCAGTTTAGTACTTATATAAAAAAAAAAAAAAACATTCAAGATACACTATTTTTCATATGCTGTTCTAATTTTCAACATAGAGTGTTATTCAACGCATTCTCGCGTTTTGGAACCTAAGAAGCTCAAAAATACTTCTTATACACGTTTCTCGTAATGTTCTTTCCTTTTCCCATATAAGATACTTTGCATGCATTTTAACGTTTAAGTACGTAAAAGCTCAAACTCTCAAAATACTTGTTTTTGGTAATATTACTCTGTGTTTCAATTAAGAAGGTTTTGCATCATTTTTAGCGATTTAGTAGGAAAGTACCTAAAAAACTCTGAAAAGCAACGTGTTTTATAAAATTTTGTTTTCTAGAATAACGTGCTTTCCATGTTTTTTTTTTTCGCTTTTTGTTGTCTAACAGGCACAAAAATAATTATAAGATACGTTTCCTTTAATATTGTTTCATTTAACCGTAGAGGGTGCAATGAATGCATTTTGGCGTTTTCTTATCTAACGATGTGAAAATCACTCAAAACCGATATTCTTTAAATGTTCTGTTTCTCCACTTAATACTATTTATACGTTATAGCGTTTAGGTGCCTAAGAAGCTATGAAATACTCAAAATACACGTCTCTCATAATGTTCTTTTAGGGGTCTTGTACGTAACTCGCTCATAAACACTGAAAATACACGTTTTTATTAAAGTTTTGCATGCGTTTCTGTCCGTAAATAGCTAAAAACTCAAAAGATACGTTTTTGTTGATATTATTTTTTCCCCCATATAGGGTGTTTTCCAAGCCTTTTTAGAGCTTTCGAACTTACCAGGAACCAGAAGACACTCAAAAGATATATTTCTAAAAAAAGAAGTTTCAATTCTCCATAAATGGTGGATAGAGGGTGCATTTTGATATCTAAGAATGTGAAAAACTCTTAAAATTCACGTTTTCGATTTTTTTTTTTCCATATTGAGTATTTTTCATGCGTTTTAGCGTTTTGGTACATAAGGAACATTCATAATAAACATTTCAAGTATTGTTCTTTCCTTACCCGTTATAGGGTATTTTTAATGAATTGTGTCGTTTTTATACGTAACATGCTCAAAACATTAAAAATACTAGTTTTTGGAAATGTTATTCTTTCTCTATTAAGGGTGTTTTGCTTGCGTTTTAGAATTTTGGTACGTAAGAAGCTCAAAACACTCAAAAGACACGTTTTTCGTAATGGTCTTTGGTAATCGTATATAGGGTTATGCTTTTTAGCATTTTGGTGTACAGAATCCTCATAAACACTCCAAAAACATGTACCTGGAAATGTAATTTTTTTTCCCTATATACGGTGAACTGAATAC
Source organism: Scylla paramamosain (assembly GCF_035594125.1). Classification (NCBI taxonomy): domain Eukaryota; kingdom Metazoa; phylum Arthropoda; class Malacostraca; order Decapoda; family Portunidae; genus Scylla; species Scylla paramamosain. The sequence continues at coordinate 1,360,307 of NC_087188.1, forward strand.
ATTTTGGATGTTTGGTACCTAACAATACAAAAAAAGACTCAAAATACACGTTTTTCGTAATGTTGATCTGTTTCTCCATATATAATGTTCCTAAAGAGTTTTTAAGTTTTGGACACTAAGAAGCTGAAAACCATTCACAACACACTTTTCTCGTAATGTCTTTCCGTTGTTAAATCGAGGATATTTAGCATGAATTTTGAGCGTTTTCGTACATAATGATATGAATAACATTCATAATACGTTTTTGATGGTGTTATTCTTTTTCTTCATATAGAGTGCTATTGAGCGTTTTTTTTTCAAATAAGGACTTCAATAACATTCATAATCTTGTCATGTTTAACCATATAGGGTACATTTCATGCTTTTTGCCGTTTCTCTACCTAATAAGCTAAAAAAAAAAATCATCAAAACCAAAACCCCAAATTCCATGCAAAACTAGCTTTATGTGGGAAAAAAATGACATTACCAGAAAAGTGTCTTTGAGTGTTTTTGAGCAAGTTAGGCAATAAAGCACTAAAAAGTAGGGCGATCACATTACAAAGGAATAAAACCAACTTTTACGAAAAACTTGCCTTTTAGTGTTTTTGACACGCATTTAGTAAGGTTGCTCTGTTTCTCAATTAAGAGTGTTTTTCATGAGTTTAAGTATTTTGTTATATAGGAAACGTCTCCATATACACGAGTTTTTTGCGTTTTTTGCCTTTTGTTGTTTTTTAACTATAAAACATTCATTATACACTTTTCTCGCAATGTCCCTTTGTTTCCCAATATAGAGTGCTTTAAATCCATTTTCGCTATTTTTTGTAGGTAACAAGCTCAAAAACACTCAAAATATACATTCTTGGTAAAGTTTTTCTGCTTCTTGATATTGGTTGGTTTGTATTAGTTTTAGCGTTTTTCTACGTAAAACACTGAGAAGACACGTTTTCAGTAATTTTGTTTTGGATTCCCACATAGAGTAAGTTCCTTATTATTTATCGTTTTGGTGCCTAACATGCTGAAAAACATTCAAAAGACAGATTTCTGGTAAGGTCTTTAATTTCCTCATATGGGAGGCTTTGCATGTCTTTTCAGTGTTTTTGAGCGTGTTACGCAATAAAGCACTAAAAGCCAGGGTAATCACATTACATGGGAATAAAAACAAAATTTACCAAGAACTTGCCTTTAAGTGTTTTTGAGGTCCTTACATACCAAAACGCTAAAACGCATGCAAAATACATTTTATGGAGAAACAGAATAACATTACCAAATACATGTATTTTGAGTGTTTTTGATCATGTTATCTATAAAAACGCTTAAATACATGCAAAGAATCTTATGTTTGGGAAACAAATGGACATGACGAGAAACGTGTATTATGAGTGTTTTTTTTAAATTCCTTTTCTACCAAAAAGCTAAAACCCACAAATAACACTTTTTAGAAAAAAAAAATTAATAAATAAAAAAATAAAAAAAAAATATATATATATATATATATTTTTTTTTGTTCATCTTCATAGGTACCGAATTGCCGAAATTCTGCTAAAATTCAGGGAATTTATGTGTAAAAAAAAAACATTATCATGAAAGTTAATTATAGCTTTTTTTTTTCTGATTGTTATGTAGCAAAATCTAAAGTGCATGCAAAGCCACCTATATAGGGAAGTTAAACGACTTTACCAGAAACCTATCTTTTCAGTGTTTTTTCAGCATGTTAGGCACCAATACGATGAATAATATAAAAATCAGTCAATATGTGAATCCAAAAGAAAATTACTGAAAACGTGTCTTTTCAGTGTTTTACGTAAAAAAACGCTAATGCGGATACAAAACAACCTATATGAAGAGATAGAATAACTTTAGCAAAAAGATATATTTTGTGTGTTTTTGAGCTTACCTACAAAAAATGCAAAAATGGATGTAAAGCAATCTATATTAGGAAAGAAAAGGACATTACGAGAAAGGTGTATAATGAGTGTTTTATAGTTTTAAAAGAACCACAAGGCAATAAACGCAAAAACTCGTGTATACGAGTATAGAGAAATTTTTACATACCAAAATGATGAAATGCATGAAAAACACTTTTAATCGATAAACAGAACTACCTTACCAAATTGTGTATTTTGAGTGTTTTTCACATTCTTTGTTACGAAAATGCCCAAATTACATGCGAAATTAGCTTCATGTGGGAAAAAAAATGATATTAACAGAAAAGTGTCTTTTGACTGTTTTTGAGCGTGATATGCAACAAAGCACTAAAAAAGCAGAACAATCACATTACATGAGAAAAAAAAGAACTTTTACGAAGAATTTGCCTTTAAGTGTTTTTTAACCCCTTATATACCAAACAGCTAAAACGCATGCAAAACAAACTTTATGAAGAAACAGAATAACATTACCAAAAACATGTATTTTGAGTGTTTTTGATCATGTTATCTATAAAAACGCTTAAGTACATGCAAAGAACATTATGTTTGGGGATTAAAAGGATATTACGAAAAACGTGTATTATAACGTGTTTTTATAAGTTTCTTAAGTACCAAAAAGCTAAAACCCACAAATAACACTCTTTATTTAGAAAATGAAAAATAAAAAAAATAAATAAATAGGATTTTTTTTTTTTTTTTTTTTTTTTGGTTATTCATCTTCATAGGTACCGAGATACCAAAATTCTGGGAAAATTCAGGGGAATTATGTGATAAAAGAATATTATCAAAAAAGTTAATTTCAGCTTTTTTTTCGGACTTTTATGTACGAAACCCTAAAGTGCATGCAAAGCCTCCAATATGAGGAAATTAAACGACCTTACCAGAAATCTGTGTTTTGTGTTTTTTTTAGCATGTTAGGCACCAAAACGATAAATAATAAGGAACTTACTCTATATGGGAATTCAAAACAAAGTTACTGAAAACGTGTCTTCTCAGTGTTTTACGTAGAAAAATTTTAAAACGGATGCAAACCAACTAATATCAAGAAATAGAAAAACGTTACCAAAAAGGTATATTTTGAGTGTTTTTGAGCTCTTTACCTACAAAAACGCGAAAATTGATGCAAAGCACTCTATATTGGGAAACAAAAGGACATTGCAAGAAAAGTGTATAATGAGTGTTTTATAGTTCAAAAGAACCACAAAGTAAACAAAGAACAACCTTACTAAATGCGTGTATTTTGAGTGCTTTTCACATTCTTAGTTAGCAAAAACTCCAAATTACATGCGAAAATAGCTTTGTGGGAAAAAAAAAAATTTAATGACATTACCAGAAAAGTGTATTTTAAGTGTTTTTCAGCGTGATAGGTAATAAAGCAATCAAAAGCAGGGCAATCACATTACATTGGAATAAAACCATTTTTTACCAATAACTTGCCTTTAAGTGTTTTTGAGCTCCTTATATACAAAACTGCTAAAACGCATGCAAAACACACTTTATGGGGAAACAGAATAACATTACCAAAACCTTGTATATATGGGTAAGTTTCTTAGATCCCAAAATGCTGAAACTCATGAATAACATTCTTAATTGAGAAACAGAACAACCTTACTAAATGCGTGTATTTTGAGAGCTTTTCACATTTTTAGTTACCAATACCCCCAATTTGCATGCGAAACCAGATTTATGTGGGAAAAAATAACTTTACATGAAAAGTGTCTTTTGAGTGTTTTTGAGCGTGATAAAGCACTAAAAAGCATGGGAATCACATTAAATTCGAATAAAACCAATTTTTACCAAGAACTTGCCTTTAAATGTTTTTGAGCTCCTTATATACCAAAACCCTAAAACGCCTGCAAAACACACTTTATGGAGAAACAGAATAACATTACCAAAAACATGTATTTTGAGTGTTTTTGATCATGTTATCTATAGAAACGCTTAAATACATAAAAAGAACCTTATGTTTGGGAAACGAAACGACATTACGAGAAACGTGTATTATGAGAGTTTTTAAGCTCCTTAAGTACCAAAAAGCTAAAACGAACAAATAACACTCTTTATAAAAAAAAATAATAATAATAAATAAATAAAAAAATATATAATTTTTTTTTTTTTGTCATTCATCTTCATACGTACCAAGATGACAAATTTCTGGAAAAATTCAGGGCAATTATATGATAAAAGAATATTATAAAAAAAGTTGATTTTAGCTTTTTTTTTCTGACTTATGTACCAAACCCTAAAGAGCATGCAAAGCCTCCTATATGAGGAAATTGAATGACTTTACCAGAAATCTGTGTTTTGAGTGTTTTTCACCATGTTAGGCACCAAAACGATAAATAATAATGAACTTACTCAATATGGGAATCCAAAACAAAATTACTTAAAACGTGTCTTCTCACTATTTTATGTAGAAAAATGGTAAAACAGATGCAAACCAACCAATATCAAGAAATAGAAAAATATTACCAAAAATGTATATTTTGAGTGTTTTTGAGCTTGTTACCTACAAAAAAAAAACGCGTTTTTAACTCCTTACATACCAAAACGCTAAAACGAATGGAAAACACCCTTTATTGAGAAACAGAATAACATTACCTAAAACATGTATTTTGAGTGTTTTTGATCATGTTAACTATAAAAACGCTTAAATACATGCAAAGAACCCTATGTCTGTGAAACGAAAGGACATATAAAAAAACAAAATATTTAGCTTTTTTCCGGAATTATGTACCAAACCCAAAAGGGAAATTCCACGACTTTACCAGAAATCTGTCTTTTGAGTGTTTTTCAGCAATTTCAACAATATTACTTAAAACATGTCTTTTCAGTGATTTACGAAGAAAAACGCTAAAACGGATGCAAACCAATCAATATGAAGAAATAAAATAACATTACCAAAAATATATATTTTGAGTGTTTTTCAGCTTGTTACCTAGAAAAAATGCGAAAATGGATGGAAAGCACTCTATATTGGGAAACGAAAATCCCAAATTACATGCAAAACTAGCTTTATGTGGGAAAAAAAAAAAAGATATTACCAGAAAAGTGTCTTATAAATGTTTTTGAGCGTGATATGCAACAAAGCACTAAAAAGCACTGTAATCACATTACATGGGAAGAAAACCAACTTTTACGAAGAACTTGCCTTTGTGTTTTTTTTTTAATTCCTTACATACCAAAACGCTAAAACGCATGCATAAACACCCTTTTATGGAGAAACAGAGTAACATTACCAAAAACATGTATTTTGAGTGTTTTTGATCATGTTATTTATAAAAACGCTTAAATATATGCAAAGAACCTTATGTTTGGGAATGGAAAGGACATTACGAGAAACGTGTATTATGAGTGTTTTAAAGTTAATTAAGTACCAAAAAAGCTAAAACCCACAAATAAAACTCTTTAGAGAGAAAAAAAAAATATATAAAATATATATATATTTTTTTTTTGTTATTCATCTTCATAGGTACTAAGATGCCAAAATTCTGGCAATATTCTTTGGGATTCGAAAACAAAATTACTGAAAACGTGTTTTTTTTCGGTGTTTTACGTAGAAAAACGCTAAAACGGATGCAAACCAACCAATATGAAGAAGTAGAATAACATTACCAAAAAGGTATATTTTGAGTGTTTTTGAGCTTGTTACGTAGAAAAAACGCGAAAATGAATGCAAAGCACTCCCTATTGGGAAAGAAAAGGACATTACGAGAAACGTCTATAATGAGTGTCTTATTATGTTCGGGCAAAAGAACTTGTGGTTCACAAGAACCACAAGGTAAAAAACGCAAAAAGTCGTGTATATAAAGAAGTTTCTTAGATACCAAAATGCTAAAACTTATGAATAACAATATTAATTGAAAAACAGAACAACATTACCAAATGTGTGTATTTTGAGTGTTTTTCACATTCTTAGCAAAACCTCAAATAGCATGCGAAACTAGCTTTATGTGGGAAAAAAATGACATTACCAGAAGTGTCTTTTGAGTGTTTTTGAGCGTCTTAGGCAATAAAGCACTAAAAAGCAGGGCAATCATAATACATTGGAATAAAACCAACTTTTACCAAGAACTTGCATTGAAGTGTTTTTCAGCTCCTTACATAACAAATCGCTAAAACGCATGCAAAACACTCCATTATGGAGAAGCAGAATAACATTACCAAAAACAAGTGTTTTGAGTGTTTTTTATCATGTTACGTATAAAAACGCTTAAATACATGCAAAGATCCCTATATTTGGGAAACGAAATGAGAAATGTGTATTATAAATGTTTTTAAGTTGCTTAAGTACCAAAACGTTAAAACCTACAAATAACACTGTTTATAAAGAAAAAAAAATAATAAATAAAAAAATAGCATTTTTATTTTTTTGTTATTCATGTTCACAGGTACCAAGATGCAAAAATTCTGCCAAAATTCAGGAAAATTATGTGGAAAAAAGAACGCTATCGAAAAAGTTAATTTTACTTTTTTTTTTTGGAGTTATTTACCAAACCATAAAGTATATGCAAAGACATATTTGGGAAAATTTAACGACTTTACAAGAAACCTGTCTTTTGAGTGTTTTTACGCATGTTAGGCACCAAAACGATAGATAATATTAAGGTCACTCTATATTGAAATCGAAAACAAAATTACTGAAAACGTGTTTTTTAAAAGATTTACGTAGAAAAACTCTAAAACGGATGCAAACCAACCAATATGAAAAAATAGAATAAGATTACCAGAAAAGTATATTTTTTGTGTTTTTGAGCTTGTTACATAAAAAAAAAAACGCAAAAATGGATGCAAAACACTGTATATTAGGAAATAAAAGGACATAACGAGAAACGTGTATAATGAGTGTTTTATTGTTTCACCAGAATCACAAGGCAAACAACGGAAAAACTCGTCTGTGTGGAGAAGTTTCTAAGATACCAAAATGCTGAAACTCATGAATAACACTCTTAATCAAGAAACAGAACAACCTTTCTAAATGCATGTATTTTGAGTGTTTTTTTACATTCTTAGTTACCAAAACCCCAAATTCCAAGCGAAACTAACTTTATGTGGAAAAAAAATGACATCACCAGAAAAGTGTCTTTGAGTGTTTTTTAGCGTGTTAGGTAATAAAGCACTAAAAAGCAGGGCAATCACATTACATGGGAATAAAACCAACATTTACGAAGAACTTGCCTTTTATTGTTTTTGACACGCATTCAGTAAGGTTGTTCTGTTTCTCAATTAAGAGTGTTATTCATGAGTTTCTGCATTTTAGTATCTAAGAAGCTTCTCCATATACACGAGTTTTTGCAGTTTTTGCCTTGTGTTTTTTTTTAAATATAAAACATTAATTATACACTTTTCTCGCAATGTCCCTTTGTTTCCCGATATAGAGTGCTTTGTATCAATTTTTGCGTTTTTTTTTTTTGTAGGTAACAAGCTAAAAAACACTCAAAATATACATTTTTGGTAATGTTTTTCTGCTTCTTGATATTAGTTGGTTTGCATCAGTTTTACGTAAAACACTGAGAAGATACGTTTTCAGTAATTTTCTTTTGGATTCCCACATAGAGTAAGTTACTTATTATTTATCTTTTTGGTGCCTAACATGCTGAAAAACACTCAAAAGACAGATTTCTTGTAAGGTCTCTAATTTCCTCATATGCGAGGCCTTGCATGTCTTTTGAGTGTTTTTGAGCGTGTTACGCAATGAAGCACTAAAAGGAAGGGCAATCACATTACATGGAAATATAACCAAATTTTACCAAGAACTTGCCTTTAAGTGTTTTTAGCTATATGGTACGTAAGACACTGAAAAATACTCAAACGAAACCTTTTTGGTAAACCAAGCTGTTTTTTTATATTGAAAATAGGGTGTTCTCCATGCATTTTAGCGTTTTGGTGCCTAAAACGCTGATAAAAAAAAAAAAAAAAAAAACTAAAAAGACACGCTTCTGGTAATTTCACATTGTTTTCCTATATAGGGTGATTCGCTTGTATTTTACCGTTTTGGTACCTAACAATGTAAAAAAACACTCAAAATACAAGTTTTTGACAATGTTGTTCTGTTTGTCTATATAGAGTTCTATTCAAACGCGTTTTCGCGTTTTGTTACCTAACAAGCTCGAAAATACTCCAAATACACGTTTCTCGTAAGGTCCTTATAATGTGCCCTCTATGGTGAAATAAAACGACATTACAGGAAACGTATCTTATGAGTGTTAGACAACAAAACGCTAAAAAATCATGGAAGGGACTCGATATGGAAAAACAAAACATCATTACCAAAATGTTCCTTTTCAGTGTTTTGAGGTACCTATGAAAAAGCTTAAAACATGGAAAATCCCCTTGATCGTGACACAAAGTAACATTACCAAAATTAAAGATTTTGATTGTTTTGAGCTTGTTAAATTGCCAAAATGCATGTATAGTATACTATATAGGTAAACAAAAGGACCTTACGAGAAACGTGTATTTGCTCAATAGCACTCTATATGAAGAAAAAGAATAACACCATCAAAAACGTATTATGAATGTTATTCATATCATTATGTACGAGAACGCTCAAAATTCATGCTAAATATCCTCGATTTAACAACGGAAAGACATTACGTGAAAAGTGTGTTATGAATGGTTTTCAGCTTCTTAGTGTCCAAAACTTAAAAACTCTTTAGGAACATTATATATGGAGAAACAGATCAACATTACGAAAAACGTGTATTTTGAGTCTTTTTTTGTATTGTTAGGTACCAAACATCCAAAATGTATTCAGTTCACCGTATATAGGGAAAAAAAAATTACATTTCCAGGTACATGTTTTTGGAGTGTTTATGAGGATTCTGTACACCAAAATGCTAAAAAGCATAACCCTATATACGAATACCAAAGACCATTACGAAAAACGTGTCTTTTGAGTGTTTTGAGCTTCTTACGTACCAAAATTCTAAAACGCAAGCAAAACACCCTTAATAGAGAAAGAATAACATTTCCAAAAACTAGTATTTTTAATGTTTTGAGCATGTTACGTATAAAAACGACACAATTCATTAAAAATACCCTATAACGGGTAAGGAAAGAACAATACTTGAAATGGGTATTATGAATGTTCCTTATGTACCAAAACGCTAAAACGCATGAAAAATACTCAATATGGAAAAAAAAAAAATCGAAAACGTGAATTTTAAGAGTTTTTCACATTCTTAGATATCAAAATGCACCCTCTATCCATCATTTATGGAGAATTGAAACTTCTTTTTTTCAGAAATATATCTTTTGAGTGTCTTCTGGTTCCTGGTAAGTTCGAAAGCTCTAAAAAGGCTTGGAAAACACCCTATATGGGGGAAAAAATAATATCAACAAAAACGTATCTTTTGAGTTTTTAGCCATTTACGGACAGAAACGCATGCAAAACTTTAATAAAAACGTGTATTTTCAGTGTTTATGAGCGAGTTACGTACAAGACCCCCAAAAGAACATTATGAGAGACGTGTATTTTGAGTATTTCATAGCTTCTTAGGCACCTAAACGCTATAACGTATAAATAGTATTAAGTGGAGAAACAGAACATTTAAAGAATATCGGTTTTGAGTGATTTTCACATCGTTAGATAAGAAAACGCCAAAATGCATTCATTGCACCCTCTACGGTTAAATGAAACAATATTAAAGGAAACGTATTCTCGTAAGGTCCTTTTGTTTACCTATATAGTATACTATACATGCATTTTGGCAATTTAACAAGCTCAAAACAATCAAAATCTTTAATTTGGGTAATGTTACTTTGTGTCACGATCAAGGGGATTTTCCATGTTTTAAGCTTTTTCATAGGTACCTCAAAACACTGAAAAGGAACATTTTGGTAATGATGCTTTGTTTTTCCATATCGAGTCCCTTCCATGATTTTTTAGCGTTTTGTTGTCTAACACTCATAAGATACGTTTCCTGTAATGTTTTATTTCACCATAGAGGGCACATTATAAGGACCTTACGAGAAACGTGTATTTGGAGTATTTTCGAGCTTGTTAGGTAACAAAACGCGAAAACGCGTTTGAATAGAACTCTATATAGACAAACAGAACAACATTGTCAAAAACTTGTATTTTGAGTGTTTTTTTACATTGTTAGGTACCAAAACGGTAAAATACAAGCGAATCACCCTATATAGGAAAACAATGTGAAATTACCAGAAGCGTGTCTTTTTAGTTTTTTTTTTTTCAGCGTTTTAGGCACCAAAACGCTAAAATGCATGGAGAACACCCTATTTTCAATATAAAAAAACAGCTTGGTTTACCAAAAAGGTTTCGTTTGAGTATTTTTCAGTGTCTTACGTACCATATAGCTAAAATTCATGCAAAACACTCGTTATGTAGAAACTGAATAATATTACCAAAAATGTGTGTTATGAGTGTTTTTTTTTTTTTTTTAGCTTATTAGGTAGAGAAACGGCAAAAAGCATGAAATGTACCCTATATGGTTAAACATGACAAGATTATGAATGTTATTGAAGTCCTTATTTGAAAAAAAAACGCTCAATAGCACTCTATATGAAGAAAAAGAATAACACCATCAAAAACGTATTATGAATGTTATTCATATCATTATGTACGAAAACGCTCAAAATTCATGCTAAATATCCTCGATTTAACAACGGAAAGACATTACGAGAAAAGTGTGTTATGAATGGTTTTCAGCTTCTTAGTGTCCAAAACTTAAAAACTCTTTAGGAACATTATATATGGAGAAACAGATCAACATTACGAAAAACGTGTATTTTGAGTCTTTTTTTGTATTGTTAGGTACCAAACATCCAAAATGTATTCAGTTCACCGTATATAGGGAAAAAAAATTACATTTCCAGGTACATGTTTTTGGAGTGTTTATGAGGATTCTGTACACCAAAATGCTAAAAAGCATAACCCTATATACGAATACCAAAGACCATTACGAAAAACGTGTCTTTTGAGTGTTTTGAGCTTCTTACGTACCAAAATTCTAAAACGCAAGCAAAACACCCTTAATAGAGAAAGAATAACATTTCCAAAAACTAGTATTTTTAATGTTTTGAGCATGTTACGTATAAAAACGACACAATTCATTAAAAATACCCTATAACGGGTAAGGAAAGAACAATACTTGAAATGGGTATTATGAATGTTCCTTATGTACCAAAACGCTAAAACGCATGAAAAATACTCAATATGGAAAAAAAAAAATCGAAAACGTGAATTTTAAGAGTTTTTCACATTCTTAGATATCAAAATGCACCCTCTATCCACCATTTATGGAGAATTGAAACTTCTTTTTCAGAAATATATCTTTTGAGTGTCTTCTGGTTCCTGGTAAGTTCGAAAGCTCTAAAAAGGCTTGGAAAACACCCTATATGGGGGAAAAAATAATATCAACAAAAACGTATCTTTTGAGTTTTTAGCCATTTACGGACAGAAACGCATGCAAAACTTTAATAAAAACGTGTATTTTCAGTGTTTATGAGCGAGTTACGTACAAGACCCCTAAAAGAACATTATGAGAGACGTGTATTTTGAGTATTTCATAGCTTCTTAGGCACCTAAACGCTATAACGTATAAATAGTATTAAGTGGAGAAACAGAACATTTAAAGAATATCGGTTTTGAGTGATTTTCACATCGTTAGATAAGAAAACGCCAAAATGCATTCATTGCACCCTCTACGGTTAAATGAAACAATATTAAAGGAAACGTATCTTATAAATATTTTTGTGCCTGTTAGACAACAAAAAGCGAAAAAAAACATGGAAAGCACGTTATTCTAGAAAACAAAATTTTATAAAACACGTTGCTTTTCAGAGTTTTTTAGGTACTTTCCTACTAAATCGCTAAAAATGATGCAAAACCTTCTTAATTGAAACACAGAGTAATATTACCAAAAACAAGTATTTTGAGAGTTTGAGCTTTTACGTACTTAAACGTTAAAATGCATGCAAAGTATCTTATATGGGAAAAGGAAAGAACATTACGAGAAACGTGTATAAGAAGTATTTTTGAGCTTCTTAGGTTCCAAAACGCGAGAATGCGTTGAATAACACTCTATGTTGAAAAATAAACAGCATATGAAAAATAGTGTATCTTGAATGTTTTTTTGTTTTTTTTTATATAAGTACTAAACTGCCAAAGTACATACAAAGCACTCTATGTAAGGAAACGAGGCGACATTACTAGAAACGTGTTTATTTCATTATTTTCTTTAAAGTTTTAGGCACCAAAACAATAAAAATGCTTGGAAAGTACCCTATTTTGGACTACAAAACAACATTACCAAAAAGGTGTTTTTAAGCTTCTTACGTACGAAAACGTTAAAATATACAAAACACTCATTATAGAGAAACGTAATCATATTGCCAAAAATGTGTATTATAAGGAATTTTGAGCTTGTTAAGTAGAGAAAGGCAAAATGCATGCAATACACCCTATATGGTGAAACATAATATTACTGCACACATGTATTAGAACAAAAACGCTCAATAGCACTCTTTATGTAGAACAATATTTCTAAAAACGTGTGTTATGAGTGTTATTTATATTGTTATCTACGAAAACACGTAAATTCATGCAAAATATTCTATATTGAATAATGAAAAGACATTACGAGAAAAGTGTATTATGAGTGTTTTTCCAGCTTCTTAGTGTCGAAAACGCAAAAAGTCTTCAATATCATTACATATGGAGAAGCAAAACAAGATTACCAAAAACGTGTATTTTTTTTATTTTATTTTTATTTTTTTGCATTGTTAGGTACCTAACATAAAAAAAATGTATGCAATTCACCGTTTATGGGTAAAAGAAATGACATTTCCAGATAAATATCTTTGTAGTGTTTATAAGCATGTTAAGCACCAAAACGCTGAAATGCATGGAAATCACCATATATGGGAATACCAAATAGTATTACAAAAAACGTATATTGAGTGTTTCAGCTTCTTACTTACCAAAACTCTAAAACGCATGGAAAATTTTTATAGAGAAGAATAACATTATGAAAAACAAGGATTTTGAGTATTTTTGAGTTTGTTACGTATAAAAACGACAAAATGCATTGAAATTACCTCATATGGTGTACCGAAAGAATATTACATGAGTATTATGAGTGCTTCTGATAGTCTTACATACCAAACCTCTTAGAATAGAATACTATATGGAAAAGAGAACAACATTTTGAAAAACTTGTAATATTTTTCACATTCTTATATTCCAGAATGCCAAAATGCATGCTAAGCACCCTGTATTGTGATTTAAAACTCCATTTCCAGGAATTTATCTTGTTAGTGTCATTTGATGAGTGTTAGCCACGATAACACTAAAACGCATAAAAACACCTTATATGGGAAAAAAAAAACAATATTACCAAAAACGTGTCTTGTCAGTTTTTTTTTTTAGCTATTTACATGTCAAAACGCAAAACAGCATGCAAAAACAATATAGAGAAACACAATATCTTAAAAAGAAAAAAAAATAACTTGTATTTTCAATGTTTTTGTGCTTGTTACGTACAAAACCGCAAATATTTATTGAAAGTACGCAACAACGGCAAATAAAAGAACATTACGAGACACGTGTATTTTGAGTATTTTTGAGCTTCATAAGTACCTAACGCTAAAATGCATGAATAGCACTCTATATAGAGAAACAAACCATTACAAAATTTTTGAATTTTGTATGTTTTCACAGTTAGACACCAAAACGCCAAAATGCTTAAAAATGAACCTCTTCTGTGAAATTATACGACTTTTAGTAACATTTGTATGTACGAAAACGCGAAAATTCATGCAAAGTATCTTATATGTAATAACGAAAAGGCATTACAAAGAAATTGTATCATGAGTGCTTTTGAGCTTCTTAGGTTCCAAAACGTAAAACCACTTAAGTGTGGAGTAACAGAACATTACCAAAAAAAGTGTATTTTGAGCGTTGTTTGCTTTATCATGTATCAAACTTGTCAAAATTCACGTAAAGCTTCCTATATGGGGAAATTAAACATTTCCAGAAACAGCTCTTTAGAGTGTTTATCAGCATGTTATGCAGCAAAACGCTAAAATGCATGGAAATCTCACTGTATGGGGTTACCAAATAACATTACAAAAAACATATCCTTTGACTGTTTTTATATTTTTACGTACCAAAAAGCTAAAACGCATGCAAAATACACTTTACGGAGAAAGAAAAGCAGTACCAAAAACAAGTATTTTGAGTATTTTTTAGCTTGTTACGTATAAAAACAACAAAATGCATGAAAAAAAAAAACCTATTTAAGGCGATGAAAAAACAGTACTAGAAATAAGAATTATGAGTGCTTTGGATCGTGTTAGGTACTAAAAAAGGCTAAAACACATGAGTAACACTTTATCTCGGAAAGAGAACAACATTATCAAATGTTTTTTTTTTTTTTTTTTTTTAAATACCAATACGTCAAAATGCATGAAAAGCACCTGAATTGTGAATTGAAAATTAATTTATATAAACATGTCATTTGAGTGTCCTTTGAAGGCATGAGAACACAAAAAAGCATGGAAAAATCTTAGTATGAGAAAAGTGTCTTTTGAGAGTTTTTTTTTTTTTAGCTACTTACGTACCGAAACGCTAAAACACTTGCAAAACACCTTCTATAGAGAAACCATAAGAACTTTTACAAAACTGAGCATTTATAGTGTTTTTTTTTTTTCAGCTTGTTACGTGCAAAACCGCAAATATGTATTGAAAGTACATTACATCGGAAAACTAAAGAACATTATGAGTTTTTTTGAGCTTCTTACGTAACAAATCGCTGAAACGCATGAATAGCACTCTATGTGTGGAAACAGAATAACAATACAAAAAATGTGTATTTTGTGTGTATTTTTCACATCATTATATAATAAAACACTAAAATGCATACAAAGCATTTTTCGGTGAAATGAAACATTACAGGAAACGTATATCATTAGTGTTTTTGTGCATGTTTGACAAGAAAACGCTAAAAAGTATCGAAAACACAAGATATGGGAAAACAAAATAACATTACCAAAAACATTCCTTTTGAGTGTTTTTAGGATACTTAATTAACAAAACCCTAAAACGTATACAAAATCTCCTTTTATTGACACACAGAGTAACATTATCAAAAACAATTATTTTGAGTGTTGTCACCTTGTTACGTACATAAATTACAAAATGCATACAAAGTACACTACATCGGGAAACTAAAGAACATTACGAGAGACGTGTGTTTCTCAGCTTCTTAGGTACCAAAACGCGTGAATGAAACACTCGATATTGAGAAGCAATAAAAATACAAAAAAAATGAAACGATAAAAATGGGAAAACGAATGAACATTGTAAAAAAAAGTGTTTTAGGAGTGTTTCCTATGTTCCAAAAACCTAAAAATCGTTGAATAGCACTCCATTTGGAGAAACAACAATATTACCAAAAAAAAACATGCATTTACAGTGTTTTTTACTCTAATTACCAAAACGCCAAAATCCATGGAATATGCCCTATATGGGAAAAAAGAAAATACATTAATAGAAACGTATCTCTTGAGCTTTTTTTGCGCATATTAGACAACAAAATTCTAAAAAGCTTGAAAAAAGCCAAAATTTGATTTTTTTTTTATCTACATATGTATCAAAATGCTAAAACGCACGCGAAACACCCTATATAGAAACACAAAAAATATTACCAAAAACAAATATTTTCAGTGTTTTTTTTCTTGTTACGTATATAAACGCCATAATGCATGCAAAAGAACCTCTATGGGGAGAAAAAAAGTCATTACGAGAAACGTGTTTTAAGAATATTTTTGAGCTTATCAAGTAGCAAAACACTAAAACGCATGAATAGCTCTCTATATGAACAAAACAGAACAACACTACCAAAAAACGTGCATTTTTTTGTATATTTCACAGTTAGGTACCAAAAAATGAAAATGTATGTAAAGCACCTTATATGAGGAAAGGAAACGACATTGTAAGAAACGTGTTTGTTGACTGATTATGGACATGTTAGGCACCAAAACGCTAGAAAGCATAGAAAGTACCCTATATTGAAAACGTTACATTATTACATAATACTTCTCTTTTCAGTGTTTTTAAGCTACTTACGTAGCAAAAACTCTAAAACGTAAGCAAAACACCGTTTATGGAGAAACAGTATAACTCTACCAAAAACGTGAATTTTCAGAGTTTTTGAGTTTGCTACGTACAAAAATGCATGGAAGGTACTCTATATGGGGAAAAAAAAACACTAAAAGAAACGTGTATTATGAGAGTTATTAAGCTTCTTAGGTATCAAAGCGTTAAAAGGCATAAATAGCTCTCTGTATGGCGAAACAAAACTTCTTTACAAAAGACGTGTATTTTTTTTTTTTTTTTTCACATTGTTAGGTACCAAACACCAAAATGCATGCAGAGCCACCAATATGGGGGAAACGAAACGACATTAACAAAAATATCTTTTGAGATTTTTTCAGTGTCTTAGGCACCATAAACGTTAAAAAGCATAGATATCATACTGTATATAAGAATAAAACATTAATAAAAATGAGTCTTTTGAATGTTTTTGAACCACTTATGTACCAAAACGCTAAAACGCATGCAAAACTCCTTTTATAGAGAAAAATAAGTTGTTTGTTAGGTACCAGAACGCCGAAAAGCATTAAAAAAAAAAAGCTTATGTTGTGAAAGAAAACGAGATTCCCAGAAACATTACTTTTGAGTGTTTATGACCGCGCTAGAAACCGAAATACTAAAAAGCTTGAAAAACGCCCTATAAGTAAAACCAAAATAATTTTAACAAAAACGTTTCTTTTTAGTGCTTTGAGCTACTTAGCAAAACGCCAAAACACATGTAAAACACCCTTCATGCAAAAAGAGTGTATTTCTATTAAGAACGTGTATTTGGAGTGTTTTTCAGATTGTTAAGTAGAAAAAATGCCAAAAATGCGTGGAAAGTATTCTATATAGGGAAACAAGATATTACGAGTATTTGAGCTTTTCAGGTACCAAAACGCTAAAATGCATGAATATCATTCTTTATTGAGAGAAAAAAAAAAACACTAGAAAAGAGGTACATTTTTAATGTATTTCACATTGTTAGGTACTAAAACGCCAAAATGCATAGAAAACATCCTATATGGAGAAAGAAAAGGAGATTTCCAGAAACGTGTCTTTCGAGTGTTTGAGAGCGTGCTAGGAAACGAAACGCTAAAAAGGATGGAAAGCCCCCTATAGGGGGAAAACAAAAGATCCTTAACAAAAAGGTCTCTTTCCAGTGTTTTGAGCTACTTACGTAAGAAAATGCCAAAACACATGTGTCTCTGTATGGATAACAAGCTAAATATCAAATGCAAGTATTTTGAATGTTTTTGAGCATGTTAAAAAAAATGCCAAAATGCTTCAAACTACTTCACAGGTGGAAACAAAAAAAAAAAAAAAAAGAAAAAAAAATTGAGAAACATCTATTATGAGTGTTTTTGAACTTATTAGTTACCAAAACAATGAAATGCATTAATACCACTGTATATGAAGAAATAGAAAAAAAACATTAACAAAACGTGTATTTTACGTGTATTTTACATTGTTCGTGTCGTGTGAGTGTTTTTTGGGGCTACTTGCGTACTAAAACGCTAAAACACCTTTTATATAGAAACAAAATAACATTATAAAGAAAAAGATGTTTTGATTTTTTTTTTTTATTTGTTAGGTAGACTAATGCCAAAACGCATGCAAAAATAGCACTCATTATGCAGAAACTGTAGAATTTTTAAGTGTATTTCACTTTGTACTACCAAAACGCCAATCTGAATGCAAAACACTGTATATGGGGAAAAAGAAACAAGTTTTCTAGAAACGTGTCTTTTTAGTATTTATGAGCGCGCTAGGTACTAAAACGCTAAAAAGCATGAAAAGAACACCATATGGGGGAAAAAAAAAAAAACATTACCAAAAGCTTCTACTTTCGGTTTTTTTGAGCTACTTCCGTGCCAAAACGCTAAAATGCCTGCAAAACACACTTTATGGGAAAATATCATAACTTTACCAAAATTTACCATATTGCTCAGATATATCTATTTGCTTTTGGTCTCCTATGAAAATCAATTATTTTCTCTCTCTGAGCACAACTTTATATATGGAGAAACAGAACAACATTGCCAAATACGTGTATTTTCAATTTTTTGTTTTGTTTACATCGTTAGGTACCAAAACGCCAAAATGCACGCACTCCCCTAAATAGGTAAACAAAACATTACAAAAAAGAAAAAAATCTTTTAAATGTATTTGTGCGTGATAGAACACAAAAAAAAAACATGGAAAGCAATATTGTATAGAAAAACAGAACAACAATACCAAGAATGTGTCTTTTGAGGTTCTTTGAGCTATCTACGTACTAAATCGCTAAAATTTATGAAAAACACCCTTTATGGAGAAGCAGAGTAATGTTACCAAATGTTGAATGTTTTTGAGCTTGTTATGTACAAAAACGCCAAAATGCATGATAAATAACCTATATGGGGAAACGAAAAGATTGTTCTCGTGCTATACATGATAGAGAGGTGGCCCACAAAAGGTACTTAAGCCTTCCATCACCAGAATCTCATGCACTTTATATTTCTGCCCGGAACCATGCCAAGTCTGTTCTCCGACTAGCCAAAAACTCCTCCATTAACAGAAAATGTCAAAACCTTTCAAGATCTAACTCCCCTCGTGATTTCTGGCATCTAGCCAAAAATATCTCCAATAACTTTGCTTCTTCTTCTTTCCCTCCTCTATTTCAACCAGATGGCACCACTGCTATCACATCTATTTCTAAAGCTGACTTCATCACTCATACCTTTGCAAAAAACACTACTTTGGACGATTCTGGGCTTGTTCCTCCCTCTCCTACACCCTCTGACTACTTCATGTTACGTATTAAAATTCTTCGTAATGATGTTTTCCATGCCCTCGCTGGCCTAAACCCTCTGAAGGCTTATGGACCTGATGGGGTCTCTCCTATTGTTCTCCGAAACTGTGCCTCCGTGCTTGCACCTTGCCTAGTCAAACTCTTTCAGCTCTGTCTGTCAACATCTACCTTTCGTTCTTGTTGGAAGTTTGCCTACATTCAACTTGTTCCTAAAAAGGATGACCGTTCTAATCTCTCAAACTACCGTCCTATTGCTTTAATTTCCTGCCTATCTAAAGTTTTGAATCTATCCTCAACAGGAAGATTCTTAAACATCTATCACTTCATAAACTTCTATCTGATCGCCAGTATGGGTTCCGTCAAGGCCGCTCTACTGGTGATCTTTTGGCTTTCCTTACTGAGTCTTGGTCATCCTCTTTTAAAGATTTTGGTGAAACTTTTGCTGTTGCCTTGGACATATCAAAAGCTTTTGATAGAGTCTTGCACAAAGCTTTGATTTCCAGACTACCCTCCTACGGTTTCTATCCTTCTCTCTGTAACTTCATCTCAAGTTTCCTTTCTGACCATTCTATTGCTGCTGTGGTAGACGGTCACTGTTCTTCTCCTAATTCTATTAACAGTGGTGTTCCTCAGGGTTCTGTCCTGTCACCCACTCTCTTCTTATTATTCATTAATGATCTTCTAAACCAAACTTCTTGTCCTATCCTCTCCTACGCTGATGATACCACCCTGCACTTTTCCACGTCTTTTCATAGACGTCCAACCCTTCAAGAGGTAAACATATCACGCAAGGAAGCCACAGAACGCTTGACTTCTGGTCTTTCTAAAATTTATGATTGGGGCAGAGCAAACTTGGTATTGTTCAATGACTCAAAAAATCAATTCCTCCATCTATCAACTCAACACAATCTTCCAGACAAATATCCCCTCTTCTTCAATGACGCTCAACTGTCCCCCTCTTCTACAGTGAACATCCTCGGTCTGTTCTTTAATTATAATCTGAACTGGAAACTTCACATCTCATCTCTAGCTAAAACAGCTTCTATTAAGTTAGGTGTTCTGAGACGTCTCCGCCAGTTTTTCTCACCCCCCCAGGTGCTAATTCTATACAAGGGCCTTATCCGTCCATATATGGAGTATGCTTCACATGTCTGGGGGGTTCCACTCATACTGCTCTTCTAGACAGGGTGGAATCAAAAGCTTTTCGTCTCATCAACTCCTCTCCTCTAACTGACTGTATTCAGCCCCTTCCTCAACGCCGCAATGTTGCATATCTAGCTGTCTTCTACCGCTATTTTCATGCCAACTGCTCTTCTGATCTTGGTAACTGCATGCCTCCCCTCCTTCCGCGGCCTCGCTGCACAAGACTTTCTTCTTTCTCTCACCCCTATTCTGTCCACCTCTCTGACGCAAGAGTTAACCAGTGTTCTCAATCATTCATTCCTTTCTCTGGTAAACTCTGGAACATCCTGCCTGCTTCTGTATTTTCACCTTCCTATGACCTGAATTCCTTCAAAAGGGTGGTTTCAAGACACTTATTCATCAATTTTTGACCACTGCTTTGACCCTTTTGTGGGAATGGCATTTCAGTAGGCATTAATTTTTTTTTATTGGATTTTTGTTGCCCTTGACCAGTGTCCTTGCTATATATATATATAAAAAAAAAAAAAAACGTGTATAATGAGAGTTCCTTAGCCTCTTAGGTAGGAGAACAATAAAACACATAAAAAAAAAAAAAAACACTCTATATAGAGAAACAGAACAACATTACCAAAAAAAGTGAGTTTTTTAGTGTTTTTGCCTTATGTTCAAAAACACGAAAATGCATGCAAAGCATGTGATTTGAAAATAAGAAAAAAAAAAAAAAAAAAACAGAACAACGTTACCAAAAAGGAGTATTGTTTGAGCTCGTTAGATACAAAAACTCCTAAATGCATGCAAATCTCTCTATATGGGGAAACAAAGGGATTTTTCTGAAACACGTGTGTAATAATTGTTTTTGAGTTGCTTAGCTAACGAAACGGAAAATTGCGTGAATAGCAGTCTATATGGAGAAACATAAGAACATTACCCAAAACGTGTACTTTCAGTATTTTCACATTGTTACGTACAAAAACGCAAAAATGTAAGAAAATCACTCCATAGGGGGAAACGCAACATTACCAGAAATGTGTGTTTTAAATGCTTTTGATCGTGTTAGGTACCAAAATGCTAAAAATCATGTGAAATAAAATGATACTTCCAGAAACGGGTATTTTTTTAACTTTTTGAGCCTCTTAGGTATCAGAACTCAAAAACCCATGAATAGCACTCTATATGTAAACAACAATTCCAAAAAACTCGTGTTTTTGGTGTTTTTGAGCTTCTTAAGTATGAAACCGATAAAACGCAGGCAAAACACCCATTATGGAAAAACAGAATAACATTACCAAAAATATATATTTTGAGTAATTTTGAGCTTGTTAGAAAGAAAAATGGCAAACTGCATGCAAAATACCCTATATGGTGAAACAAAACTTAATTATCAGAAACGTGAACTTATGTAACAAAAACGCTAAAACGCGTAAATAGCACACAGAACATTATTAAAAACGTGTGTATCGAGTGATTTTGTCATTGTAAGGCACCAAAACACCAAAATGCATAAAAAAAAATTTATTTCTATAGGGAAACAGAATGACATTACCAGAAACCTGCCTTTTCACTGATTTCATCGTTTTAGGCACCAAAACGCTATAAAGCATGGAAATCACCCTATATGGAATTACAAAGCAACATTAGCAAAAACATGTTTTTAGTGTCTTAAGTTTCTTTATTATCAAAACGTTAAAACGCTTTTAAAACACCTTTTATGAACAAAGAGAATGAAAACGACATTACTAAAAATGTGTATTTTGAGACTTTTTCACATATCTTGGTTCCGAAACACGAAAATACATGCAAATCTCTCTATATGAGGAAACGGAATGCCATTACCAGAAACGTGTCTTTTATTGTTTGAGCGTTTTAGGCACCAAAAGTCTAAAATGCATAGAAAGCACCCTATATTGGAATACAATACAACATTAACAAAAACAAATATTTTGTGTGTTTTTTAGCATCTTACGTACCAAAACCATAGAACGCATACAAAACACCCATTGTAGAGAAACAAAATAACATAAAATAAAGTGTACTATGAGTGTTTTTGAGCTTGTTAGGAACAAAAGCAGTAAAATGCAGGCAAAGTACACTATATAATGGAACAAAACGATATTATCGAATATTATGAATATTATGAATATTATTGACCTCCTTAGTTAACAAAACGCTAAAACGCGCGAATAGCGCTCAAACAATGTATCAGTACGAAAAACATTTGTTTTGAGTACTATTCACATTGCTACACACGAAAACGCCAAAAATGCATGCAAATTATGGAATATTACAAAAAACGTTTATTGTAAGTGTTTTTCAGCTTTTCAGTTATTCACATTGCTATGTAGGAATACGCCAAAATGCATGCAAAGTATGGAATAACGAAAAGACATTACAAAAAACGTTTATTGTAAGTGTTTTTCAGCTTTGTGGTAACAAAACGCAAAACACGCTTTAATAGCACTCTGTATAGAGAAACGGAAATTACCATAAACGTGTATATTCTGTTTTTTCTTTAATTGTTAGGTACCAAACTGAAGAAATGCATGTAAAGCAGCATATATTTTTTTTTTTTTGGAAATTTTTTTTGTTACGTAAAAAGACACCCAAATGCATGCTAAGTACTCCATATCGGGATATAAAAGACATTAGGAGAAACGAGTATTATGAAAATTTCTGAGCTTCTAAGGTACCATAAAGCTTAAACGCATAAATAGCACTCTATATCGAGAAACAGAACAACATTACGATAAACGTATATTTTGAGTGTTTTTTTTTTATTCATATTTTAGGTACCAATATTCCAATACGCATGAAAAAGCTTTTTATTATGGGAAATTTTTTTTTTTGGAGTATTAGGCACCAAAACGCAAAAAAAAAGCATGGAAATCACCGTATATAGGGATATAAAAAGAATAATAATAATAACATGAAAACCGTGCACTTTGAGTGTTATTGATTTTCTTACGTACCAAAACGCTAAAAACTCATGCAAAACACATTTTATAGATAAAGAAAAGAAAACATTATCAAAACAAGTATTTTGACTGCTATTGAACTTGTTACGTATAAAAACGCCGAAAATGCATACAAAGTACATTATATATGAAAAGAAAAGTACATTAAGAGGGAGGTGTATTATGAGAGGTTTTGAGCTTCTGAGGTACCAAAACACTAAAACGCATGCAAAACTCCCTTTAAGAAGAATAAGGATGATATTAAAAAATAAATGTATTATGCGTGTTTTCTAGCTTGTAATTTACAAAAAACGCAAAAATGAATGCAAAATAGCTTATATGGAGAAACGTAAACACATAATGAGATAAGTGTATTATTAGTGTTTTCGAACTTCTTAGGTACCAAAATGCAAAAACACGTTAACAGCATTTTGTGTGGAGAAACAGATCATTACCAAAAACGTGCATTTTGACAGTCTTTCACATTGTTAGATATATATATGTTAGATATATATATATATATATATATATATATATATATATATATATATATATATATATATATATATATATATATATATATATATATATATATATATATATATATATATATATATATATATATATATATATATATATATATATATATATATATATATATATATATATATATATATATATATATATATATATATATATATATATATATATATATATATATATATATATATATATATATATATATATATATATATATATATATATATATATATATATACTTAAGTACACTCATAATGCTTTTTTTTTTATCTTGTAATGCTATTGTGTTTCTTCATGAAGGGTGTTTTACATGCGTTTTACTGTTTTGGTAGGTAAGTTGCTTAAAAACACTCAAAAGACCCTTTTTTTCTTTTCCCATATAGGGTGTTTTGCATGCTTTTTAGCGTTTTGGTGCCTAACACGCTCATAAACGATCAAAAGACATGTTACTAGAAATATTTATTTTTACAATATAGGGTGTTTTAAATGTATTTTGGCATTATTGTAACTAACAATGTGAAATATATTCAAAACACACGTTTTTGGTAATGTTTTTTTTTTTTTGTCTCTCCATTTAGAGTGCTATTCATGCGTTTAAATCTTTTTGTAACTAAGAAAACTAAGAACACCCATAATACATGTTTCACGTAATATATTTCCATTTTCTAATATAGGGTACTTTCCATGCATTTTAGTATATATATATATATATATATATATATATATATATATATATATATATATATATATATATATATATATATATATATATATATATATATATATATATATATATATATATATATATATATTCTTTTTCTTCCCAGCTTTTCCCTATTCGGGGTCGCCGTTGTGAATGAGCCTTCTCCACGTATTTCTATTGTTTGCCATCTCTGGATTTATATTCTTCTCCCCAAGATCTCCGTTTATGCAGTCAATCCATCTTCTTTTGGGCCGTCCTCTTCTTCTAACTCCCTCCACTTCCATTTCCATGCTCTCCCTTCCTACGTGGTCTTCGCCAACTCTTCTTCTCAAGTGTCCATACCACCTCAACCTTGACTCCTGGATCTTCTTGGAGACTTCAACTACTTTCACCGTTCCTCTTATGTACTTATTCCTAATTCGGTCTGTTCTGTTGACTCCCACCATCCATCTCAACATCTTCATCTCCGCTACATCCATCTTTCTCTCTTCAATCTTCTTCAAAGGTGCTGCTTCTAGCCCATACATCAAAGCAGGTCTAACGACTGCTTTGTGGATTTTTGCCCTTCACTCTTACTGGTACCCTTCTATCGCATATCACACCCGAAACTTGCCGCCAATTGTTCCAGCCACACTGAATCCGGAAGTTCACTTCTTTTTTCCATTTCCCCTGTCTCGTCTACCATCGATCCCAAGTACTTAAATGTTTTCACTCTCTTCAACTTTTCACCATTCAGTCTAATTGTGGCCTGTTGATCGCCCCTTTTATCCGTCGTAAAATATTCAGTTTTGGACCTACTAATCCTCATTCCTCTGCTTTAAAAAGCAACTCTCCATTCTTCTAATTTTCTTTCCAGCTGTCCTCTCCTTTCGGTCACTAAGACAATGTCATCAACATATAAAACACACCAGGGTGGTTCCTCTCTGACATTTTCCGTTATGACATCGAACACTATGTTGAATAATAGTGGGCTTAGTGCCGATCCTTGGTGTATATATATATATATATATATATATATATATATATATATATATATATATATATATATATATATATATATATATATATATATATATATATATATATATATATATATATATATATATATATATAAGAATGCACAAAAAATACTATATATGGGAAAACGAAAAGACTTTATGAGAAACATATGATAATAGTGTTTTTGAGCTTCTCAGTTACCAAAACGATAAGACGCATAAATAGCACTCTATATAGAGAAACTGCATAATATTACCAAAAATGTGCATTTTAAATGTGTTTCACTTTGCTAGGTAACAAAACGAAAAAATGCAAGCAAAGCATCCAATATTAGGTAAGGAAAAGAAATATACAAAAAAGGGTTTTTGAGTGTTTATCATAACAATTATTGGAAAAAACTCAAAATGAGGAAAAAAAATTATAAAAACATTTCTGTTCACTGTCTTGGAGCTATCTCCGTACCAAAACGCAAAATATCATGCAAAATATCCTTTATGCAGAAACAAAATAACATTAACAAAAGCAAATAAATTAATTGTTTTTGAGCTTGTTACGTAGTGAAAAGTTAAAATGTATGAAAAGCACACTATATGGTGAAACGAAAAGACATTACAAGAGAAAATTTTTATTAGTGTTTTTGAAATTCTTACGTATTAAAATGTTTAAAGGTATGAATAGCACTCTATATGTAGGAAGAAGAAAAATACTGCAAATGTGTATTTTGAGTGTTTTTCATATTATAGGTACTAAAACGCCGAAATCTATGCAAGGAAAAGAAATGACATCACCAGAAAAAGTTTCCTGTCAATATTTACTCTTTTTCAGCGCGTTAGGCACCAAAACTCTAAAACAAAAAAAGCATGTAATTCACCAAATAAAGTGATACAAAACCACATTACGAAAAACGAGTCTTTTGACTGTTTTTAAACTTTTGCGTAGAAAAACGCTTAAAGGCATGCAAAACACACTGCATGGAAAAACATAATAACATTTCCAAAAAAGAGTATTTTGAGTGTTTTTTTGTTTTGTTTGTTACGTACAAAAACGCCAAAATCCACACAAAGTTCTTTATATGGAAAACTAAAAGATATTACGAGAAACGTATATTATGAGAGTTTTTTCACCTTGTTACGAAGGAAAATCATAAAACTCATGAATAGCACTCTACATAGAGAAACATATGAATATTATTCAAAACGTGTATTTTAAGTGTTTTTTGTAATATTAATAAGTATCAAAACACCGAAAAGCTTGCAAAGCCCCATATATGGGGAAATGAAATGACATTACAAGATTTGTGTCTTTTAGGGTTTTTGAACGTAGTAGGCACCAAAACGCAAAAAAAAGCATGAAAATTAACCTATATGTGAATAAAAGACATCACGAAAAACGAGTCTTTTTGAGTGTTTTGAACTTATTACGCAAACAAATACACTAAAACGGAAGTAAAACACCCTTTATGGAGAAAAAGAATAACTTTACTTGATCTGGTTACGTAGAAAAACGCCAAAATACAGGCAAAGTACCCTATATGTGGAATCGAAAAGACTTAACGAAAAACGTGTACTATTAATGTTTTCAGTTTCTTCGGTACCAAAACGCTAAAAGGCATTAATAGCAGTCTATATTGAAAAACCGGACAACATTACCAAAAAAGTAAATTTTGAGTGTATTTCTCATTGTTAGGTACAAAAGCGCCAAAATACATGCAAATCACCCTATATGTGGAAGTGAACGATATATATATATATATATATATATATATATATATATATATATATATATATATATATATATATATATATATATATATATATATATATATATATATATATATATATATATATATAAGGGCTTTTGTGAGTGCTTATGAACGTGTTAGGCACTAAAACGCTAAAAATTATTGAAAAGTTCCTATATGGGAAAACAAAACAACTTTAGCAAAAAACGTCTCCTCTATGTGTTTTTGAGCTTCTTAAGTACAAAAAGCAAAAGTGGATATAAAACACTCAATATTGAGAAACAGAATAACATTTACCAAAAAATATATATATATGTATATATATATATATATATATATATATATATATATATATATATATATATATATATATATATATATATATATATATATATATATATATATATATATATATATATATATATATATATATATATATATATATATATATATGCCAAAATGCTTTCAAAGCACCCTATACGTTGAAACGAAACATAAACAGAAAAGCTTTTTTGAGTGTTTTTGTTCGTGTCAGTCATCCTGTCGCTTGAGGGCATGGAATTCACCTTATATGGGAATACAGAACATTACGAAAAATGTGTCTTTTGAGTTTTCTTTTTTTTTTTTTTTACTTTTTACGTACCAAACGATAAAACGCATGCAAAACACCCTTTAAGAAAAAAAAAACTAAATAACATTACCAAAACTAGCATTTTCAATTTTTATTTTTTCAGAAAAACGCCAAAATACAAGCAAAGTACCCTATATGGGGAAACGAAAGGACATTACCAAAGACGTGTGTTATGAATGTTTTTGAGCTTATTAGGCACCAAAACGCTAAAATGCATTAATAGTTATATGGACAAACAGAGCAACATTACCAAACACGTGTATTTTAAGTGTAAATGCCAAAATCCATGGAAAGCACCCTATATGGGGAAATGAAACGGGAATTCAAGAAAAGTGTCATTCGACTGTTTATGAGCATGTTAGACACTAAAATGCTAAAAAGCATATATTGGATTAAAAGATAAAATTACGAAAAACGAGTTTTTTGAGTGTTTTCTTTTTTTACTTTTTACGTACTAAAAATCTAAATCGCATGCAAAACATCCTGTATGAAGTGTCAGAATAAGATACCAAAAAAAGAGTATTTTGTGTACAAAATCTTACGAACAAAAAAACACACACAAAAAAAATGCATGTAATGTAAACTATAAAGGGAAACAAAAAGACGTGTATTATGAGTGAGCTTTTTAGTTACCAGTATGCTAAAACACATGATTAACACTTAATATCGAGATACAGTGCATTACCAAAATCGTGTATTTTAAGTGTTTTTCACATTATTAGGTACCAAAGATTCAAAATGCTTACAAAGCCCCATATATGGGAAAAAGAAACATTTTGAAAAATGTTTCCTTTGAGTGTTTATAAACGTGTTAGGCACCAAATCTCTAAAAATGCACCCTATAGTGGGAAACAAAACAACTTTACATAGAAAAAAAAGTGTTTTTAGTGTTCTGAGCTACTTACGTACTAAAACGCTAAAATCTATGATGAAGGAGAATAACATTACCAAAAATAAGCATTTTCAGCTTCTTACGTACAAAAAACGTCAAAATGCAAAGAAAATACCCTATATAGGGAAACGAAAGAACATTACGATAAACGCTTACTATGAGTGTTTTTTTTTTTCGGTATCTTAGGTACCAGAACTCAAAAACGCACGAATAGAAATTTATATGGAGAAAGAAAACAACATTACCAAAGAACGTGTATTTTCAGGGCATTTCACATTGTTAGGTACCAAACCACCAAAATTATTTCAGATTATTCTATATAAGGAAAGCAAACAAAATTTCGGGAAACATGTTCCTTAAGTATATTCAGCCCCAAGACGCTAAAAAGCAGGGAAAGCACACTTCATGGGAAAACAAAACATTACCAAAAAAACTTACTTCTCAGTATTTTGAGCTTCTTACAAAAACGCTAAAATGCAAGGAAATCAACCTTCATTGGGAAGCAGTATAAAATTACAAAGAAAAAAAAAAGATTCTGTGCGTTTTTAATCTTGTTACGTATAAAATGCAAGATGCATTCAGAGTATATTATAAGGGGAAACGAAAAAACATTACGATAAATTTGCATTACGAGTATTTTTAGATGCCAAAATGCTAAAAAGGCATGGATACCACTCTATATGAAGAAAAACAGAACCTTACCCAAAAAAAAAAAAAAAACTGTATTTCTAGTGTTTCTTTTTCACACTATTAGAAACCAAAACGCCAAAATTCATACAAAGCCACCTATATGGGGAAACGAAATGACATTACCAGGAACGTGTCTTTTGAGTGTTCTTGAGAGTGGTAGGCATCAAAAACGCTATAAAGAATAAAGTTCACCCTATATAGGAATACAATACATTATTACGAAAAAAAAACATGTCTTTTAAGTGTTTTTTGTTTAATTTCATACGTACCAAAACGCTAAAAACGCATGCAAAACATACTTTATGAAAAAAAAATACCAAAAAGCATAATTTTAGTGGTTTTGAGATTTAAGAACAAAAACACTAACATGCATGCAAACTACACTGTTTATGTAAACAAAAGGACATTAAAAGAGCCATGTATTATGTGTGTTTTTCAGCTTGTTAGGTACCAAAACGATAAAACACATCCACAGTACTGTGTATGGAAAACTAAATAACATTAACAATATATTTTTTTTGTGTGTATTTCACATAGTTCGGAACCAAAACGCCAAAATGTATGAAAAGCGCGCTAAATGAGGAAAAAAAATGTTCGAGAAACGTGTTTGTTGAGAGATTATTAGCGTGTTAGCCACTAAAAAGCATGGAAATCACCCTATATGCGAAAACAAAACATTACCAAGGCATCTCTTTTCATTGTTTTTGAGCTACTTTCGTACCAAAACGCTATAACGCATGGAAAACGTCTTTTCTCGAAAAACAGAATAATATTACCAGAAACATGTAATGTAATGTGTTCAAAAACGCCAAAATGCATGCAAAGTACCCTATATGGTGAAGGGTAAAGACATTACAAGATGCGCATATTAGGAGTGTTTTTGAGCTTCTTAGGTATGTAAACGCTAAAAAACGGAAACGAAAACGCGTGTTATGAGATTTTTTTGGCTTTTTAGGTACCAAATGCTAAAACACAAGAATATCACTCTATATCAAGAAACAGTTCAATTTACCAAAGAAAGTGACTTTTGAGTGTTTTTTTTTAGCGTGTTACGTACAAAAACGCCAAAATGCATGCAAAGTACCCTATATTGAAAACAAATAGTTATTACAAGAAACGTATATTACAAGTGTACCAAGACACTAAAACGCGTAAAAGAAAACACTCTATATGGAGAAATAGAATAACTTTACTAAAAACGTGTCTTTTGAGTTTTTATCACCTTCTTAGGCATCAAAACTCCAAGAAGTATGCAAAGCACGTAATTTGAAGAACAGAACAAAGTTACCAAAGACGTGTATTGTGAGTGACTTTGAACTCGTTACATACCAAAACTTCACAGTGCATGCAAGTCACCCAAAATATGGAAAGGAAAAGACATTTTGAGAAACGCTTTATAATATTTTTTTTTTTGTCCTCTTAGTAAAAAAATCGCAAAAACGCGTTAACATCACTCTATAAGAAGAAACAAAACATCACCAAAAACATATTTGTGTTGTTTTTTTATTGTTTTTACCAATACTCCAAAATCCGTGAAAAGCATTGGGAAACAAAACGGCATTATCAGAAACGTGTTTTTAAGTGTTTTCGAGTGTTTTAGTTACCAAAACACTAAAATACATGGAAAGCACCCTACACTGGAATACAAAAATAATATTACCGAAAAAATTGTCTTTTGACTGTTTCTGAACTTCTTATGTACAAAACCACTAAAGTGCATACAAAAACCCTTTATGAAGAAAAACAAGTAACTACCAAAAATGTGTATTTTGAGTGTTTTTTTTTTTTTATGCTTCTTAGGTACAATAACGGCAAACTGCATGTATAGTACCCTATATGGTAAAACAAAACGTGATTATCAGAAATTTGTATTATGAGTGTTTTTGACCTTAGGTAACTAAACGCAAAAACGCGTGAATAGCACTCTATATGTAGAAACTAAACAACATTACAAACACTTGTGTTTTTGGTATTTTTTTACATTAATAGTTACCAAAACGCCATTATAATTAATGCAAAGTGCTTTTTATAGACAATGGAATCGACATTACTTGCAACGTGCTTTTTCAATGTTTTACTGCGTTTTAGGCATCAGAACGCTAAAATGATGGAAAACACTCTATACTGAAATACAAAACAACATTACCATAAACGCGTCCTTTAAATGTTTTTTGAGCTTCTTACGTACAAAAAAAAAAAAAAAGATAAAATG
This sequence comes from Scylla paramamosain, assembly GCF_035594125.1. Classification (NCBI taxonomy): domain Eukaryota; kingdom Metazoa; phylum Arthropoda; class Malacostraca; order Decapoda; family Portunidae; genus Scylla; species Scylla paramamosain. The sequence goes on from NC_087188.1 coordinate 1,391,611, forward strand.
CATGTAAAGTATCCTACATGGAAAACGAAATATAACAAGGAACATGCATTACACGTGTTTTTCAATATCTTAGGTAACAAAACGCTAAAACACGTGAAACAGAACAATCTTGCAAAAAAATGTCTGTTTCAAGAGTTTTTTAGAATAGTTATGTACCAAAACCCCAAAATGAATGTAAAACACTATATGGGGAAATGAAAGGAGATGACGAGAAATGTGTATTGTGAGTGTTTTTTGGGCTTCTTAAGTACCAAAAGTCTAAGATGCGTCAATACCACTTGATAAGGAGGAACAAAATATTACCAAAAACGTTTTTTTTTTTTTTTTTTTCATTCTTACGTATCAAAGCAACGAAATGCATGAAAAGCTCTCTATATGGGGTAACAAAACGATATTTCTTGAAACATGTCTTCTTACTGTTTTTGAGGCTGTTAGGTACCAAAACATTAAAATGCACGGAAAGCAATATTGGACTACAAAAACACTTAACGAAAAGCGTGTCTTTTGAGGGTTTTTCAGTTTCTTTCATAGCAAAACACTAAAATGTTCTTTCTGCAGAAACAGATTAACATTACCAATAGTATGCATTTCGAGTGTTTTTGAGATTGGGTAGAGAAACAGGAAAATGTATGCAAAGTACCTTAATTGGTGAGAAAAAGCAATATTACCGGAAACGTGGATTATATGAGTTTTTGACATTCTCAGGTAACAAAATGCTAAAATGCGTGAATGACACTCCATATGTAGAAACTGATCAACATTACCAAAAACGTATTTTGAGTATTTTTTACAATGATAGGTACCAAAACGCCTAAATGCATACAATGCATATCACATGAGGAAACGAAAGGACATAACCAGAAAGGTGTCTTTTCAGTGTTTTTAGTGTTTTAAGCACCAAAACGCCAAAATTCATAGAATGTACCCGTATTGGGATATAAAACAGCAATACGAAAAATATGTCTTGAGTGTTTCGTGTTTTTTTTTTCTTTTAAGGTTCTTATGCATTACGTTATGTATTACGCTTAAAAAAAAAAAAAAAAACATGCGATTTTTTTTATTGAGAAACAAAATAACATTACTAAAAACGTGTATTTTCAATATTTTGAGTATGTTAGGTAAAAAGAAAATTAATTGAAAGTTTAAAAATTCATTCAAATTCATTTAAAAAATGAAACGATATTAGAAGAAACGTGTATTATCAGTGTCCCTTAGTTTCTTAAGTTCCAAAACACTTAAACGTGTGAACACCACCTTTTTTTTTTTAATAAAGAAAAAGAAAAACAGCATTACCAAAAATGTCTGTCTGTTCATATCTTTTTCCATTGTTAGGTACCAAAAGGCCAAACTGCATGCAAAATACCCTATATGGGGAAAGGAAAGGACATTACGAGAAATATGTATTATGAGTGATTTTCAGATTCTTAGGTACCAACTCTAAAACACGTGAATAGCGCTCTATGTGGAGAAACAGAACATTACTAAAAACGTTTACTTTAAGTGTTTTTCACTTTGTTAGGTTCCAAAACGTCAAAATGCATGCAAGGAACTCTATATGGTGAAACGAAATATGACAAGAAACATGTCGTTTGTGTGTTTTTAGCGTGTTAGGCAGTAAAACTTTAAAAAGCATAAAAACGATCCTATATGGGAACACAAAACTGCTATATAGAATGAACTCTATATAGCACAAAACGCTAAAACACATAAATAACACTCTATATATGAAAACAGAATAAGATTACCAAAAGCGTGGATTTTCAGAGTATTTCACAGTGTTAGGTATCAAAACTGCAAAATGCATGCAAAGCACCCTCTACACGAAAAAAAAAACGACATTTCCAGAAACGTGTCTTTTGAGTGTGCATGATCGTGTTAGTTACCATCACGCTAAAGAGCAGGTAAAGCAACCTATATGGGAAAACAAAACATTATCAAAAACGTGTATTTTGAGAGTTTTGAGGCTCTTAACTAACGAAACACTAAAACGGACGAAAATACACAGTTCATGCAGAATCACAATAACTTTACCGAAAACGTTTGAGTGTTTTTTGAGCTTGATACATACAAAAACGGAAAAATACATGGAAATGAAAGAACATTGCGAGAAACATATATAATATGTGTTTTATAGCTTTTAGGTCTTAGGTACCAAAACGCTAAAACGTATGAAGAGCATTTTATAACATTGTTTGGAACCAAAACTTGAAAATGCATGAAAAGCACGCTATATTGGGAAAGTAAACTAGGTTTCAAGAAACGTTTATTTTTTGGTGTTTCTAAGTGTGCTAGGCACCAAAACGATCGAAAGTTTAAAAAAAGCACTTCTCTGGGAAAACAAAACATTACCAAAAACTCCTCTTTCACTGTATTAAATCTAGTTACGTACCAAAATACTAAAACGCATGCAATGGAAAACCAGAACAACATTATAAAAAATATGTATTTTGAGTGTATTTCACATTGTTAAGTATGAAAATGCCAAAATCCATGGAAAATAAATAATATTTGCAGATTTATGTCTTTTTTTCTGAGTATGGAGAGCATGGAAAGCCCATTATATCGGAAAACAAAACATTTTAAAAAACGTTGTCTTTTTAGTGTTTTTGAGCGTGTTAGACACCCAAACGCTTAAAAGAATGGAAATAACCCTATAAGGGTATACAAAAAACATTACGAAATAAGTGCCTTTTGAGTCTCCTTTGAACTTCTTACGTACCATAACGCTAAAACGCATGCAAAACACTTTTTATTGAGAAAAACAATAACACTACCAAAAAACACATTTTTTTGAGATTTCATTGATTTTCTTAATATAAAAACGCTGAAAAAGTCCATTCTAAGTATCCTATGTGGGAAAAAGAGAGGACATTACAAGAGACGTCTATTATGAGCTTGAACGCATTAATAGCATTCTTTAAGGAGAAACAGAACAACATTATGAAAAGCGTGAATTTTGATTTTTTTTTTTTTTACATTCTTAGGAACAAAACGCCAAAATGAAGGAAATTACTATCTAAGAAAAAAAAAAAAAAGACATTCCCAAAAAAACACGTCTTTAAAGTGTTTAGGCACCAAAACACTAAACAGCATATAAAAGAATTTTTTTTATGGTAAAGCAAAACAACATCACCAAAAACATCTTCTTTCAGTGTTTTTCAGCTACTTATCAACCAAATCGCCAAAGCTCATGGTAAAAGAGTTTAATTTCACCAATAAACGTGTGTTTTGAGTGTTTTGAGCTTGTTACGTAGAAAAATAATAAAATGCATGCAAAGTTTTCTATATAAGGAAAAGAAAAGACATTACGAGAGACGTGTATTATAAGAGTTTTTGAGCTACTTAAGTACCATCTTGCTAAAACGCATGAATAGCTCTCTAAATGAAGAAACAAAACATTACCAAAATAGTGTATTTTGAATGTTTTCATTTTACTAGGTATCAAAACGCCAAAATGTATGCAGAGCTATCTATATGGTCAAATGAAACGAAATTCCCAGAAATGTGTCTTTTGATTGTTTTTTAGCATGTTAGGCACCAAAACGCTAAAAAGCCTGGAAATCACCCTATTAAGAAAAACGCGTCTGTTGAGTATTTTGAACTTTTTGCATACGAAAAAAGAAAAATCCATGGAAAAGACCATTTACAAAAGAAACAGAATAACATTACCAAAAATATTTTTTTTGATTTTTTTGGAGTGCTTTTGAGCTTCTTATGTAGAAGATCGAGAAAATGCATGCTAAGTACGTTTAATGGGGAGTCGAAAAGACATTAAGAGAAACGTTTATAATGATTGTTTTTTTAAGTTTCTTAGATACCAAAACGCAAAAACAAATTAATACCACTCTATATGGAAAAACAGAACAACATAAAAAAAATCTGTTTCGAGTGTTTTCATATTGTTAAAAAACAATTAGTCAAAATATTTACAAAGATCACTATATGGAAAAACGAATCGACATTACTAGAAACGTGTCTTTTGAGTGTTTTTAAGCTTATTAAGCACAAAAACGTTAAAAGACATATAAATGACGGTATATGGGAATACAAAATATTACAAAAAACGTGTCTTTTGAGTGTTTTTGAACTTCTTATGTACCAAAAGGCTAAAAACGCATGCAAAACCTCATTTATCAAGAAACAGAATATTATTACCAAAAATAACTATTTTAAGTATTTCTTATCTCGTTATCAAGAAAAGCCCAAATGTATTTAAAGTATCCTAAATGGGAAACGAAAAGACATAACGAGAAACGTCTTATGAGCGTTTTTGAGCTTCTTAGTTTCAAATTGTGAAAAGACGCTGAATATAGCACTGTATATAGAGGAACAGTACAATATTACTAAAAAGTGCATTTTGCGTGTTTTTAACATTGCTGGGTACCAAAACGCCATAAACTATTCAAATGCACTTATACATGTATGGGGAATTGTTTTTCACACTGCTAGACACCAAAACGCTAAAATGAATGGAAAGCAACCTATTTGTGGAAAGGAAACGACAAGTCTTGTTTTTTTCTGAGAGTGTTACCCATCAAAATGCTAAAAATCACGGAATGCACTTTATATGGAAAACATTACCAAAAAACGTCTCTTTTTAGCTTTTTTGAGCTACTTACGTATCAAAACGAGATTTCTAGAAACGTGCCTTATGCTTATGAATATGCTAGTCACAAAAACTCTAGAAAAGTATGGAAAGCACCCTATATGGAAAACCAAACAACATTAACAAAAACAACTCTTTTTAGCGTTTTTGAGCTTTTTGCGTATCAAAACACTAAAATGCATGGAAAACACCTTTTACGGAGAAATAAAATAACTTTACCAGAAACAAGTATTTTCAGTGTTTTTTTAGTTTTTTTTTTTTTTTTTTTACATAGAAAAAGACAAAATGTTTGCAAAGTATCATATAAAGGGGAAACGAAAATACATTACGAGGAAAGTGTATTTTAGTGTTTTTAACTTGTTACGTAAGAAGAATTTATGTTCGAAAACATTTTAGTGTTTTTAACTTATTACGTAAGAAAACAGGGTTATTAAGCTATTTATGTACCAAAACGATAATACATATGGAAAACGCCATTTATTGAAACCATTGACTACGAAAATTGTGTATTTTACGTGTTTTTAAGCCAAATTGCATGGAAAGTACCTCATTTAGAGAAACAAAAAAAGCATTATGAGAAACGTGTATCATGAGTGTTTTTGACCTTATGTAACAAAACGCTGAAACGCGTGAATTGCAATCTATATGGAGAAACAGAAATTTGTTTTGAGTGTTTTTTTTCACATTTTTAAATACCAAAACGCCAAAATGCAAGTAAAGTACCCACTAATGAAAAAAAAAAAAAAAACAGGAATATATCTTTAGGAATATGTGTTTTTGAGATTGTTAGGCACCAACACGTTAAAATACATAGAAAGCTCCGAATACGGAAAAAAAAAAAAATCAGTATTACCAAAAACGTGTCTTATGAGAATTTTTCAGCTACATAAAGTACCAAAACGGTAAAACGTATGCAAAACGCACTTTTTTTTTTTTTTAAGAAACAGAATAACATTGCTAAAATCAAATATTTTGAGTATTTTTTAGCTTATTACGTAGAAAAACGTCAAAATGAATGAAAAGTACCCTATATGAAGAAATGAAAAAAAAAACACTTCGAGGAACGTGTATTATGAGTGTTTTGAGCTTCTTAGGTACCAAAAAAAAAAAAAGCATGAATAGCACTCTATACGGAAAAACAGAACAATATTACTAAAAAGAGTATTTTGAAGGTATTTCACACGCAAAAATCCATAAAAAAAATATTCAATATGGGGAAAGGAAACATTTCCAGAAACGTGTGTTTTGAGTACTGATGTGCGTATTAGTTAATAAAACACTTAAAAGCAAAAAAATCACCGTCTATAGGAACACAAGACAACATTACCAAAATTGTGTCTTTTGACCTATTTCCATAAAGCTTAAAAAATCCAAAATGCCCTTCATGGAGAAATACAAGAGCATTACAAGAAACAAGCATTTTTTTTTTCTTTTTTTTATCTTTGTCGTAAAAAATACCAAAATCCAAAGGGAGTAATCTATACGGGGAAACGAAGGAACATTACGATAAGCGTGTATTATAAGAGTTTTTGAGCTTCTTAGGTATCATAACGCTAAAACGCATGAATAGCACTCTATATAGAGAAACAGAATAATATTATCAAAAATGTGTATGTGTTAGGCATGGGTAAAGGAAACGAGATTTCTAAAAATATATCTTTTATGAGTTTATGAGCGTGTTTGGCACCAAAACGCTAAAAAAAAAAAAAATGGAAAGCATCGTATATGGGAATACAAAATAACATTACAAAAAACGTGTCTTTTGAGTGTTTTCAGCTACTTAGGTACCAAAACCCTAAAAAAAATATATAAAACATGAAAACACCCTTTTATTACCAAAAAACAAATATTGTGAGTGTTTTTCAGTTTATTACCTACATAAACGCCAACATATATGGAAAGTACTTTATATGAGGAAATGAAAAGACATTACTGGAAATGATTGCTATAAGAATTTTTAAGATTCTTAGGTACCACAATGGAAAAACGTATGAATAGTACTCTATATGGAGAAAGAGAAAATATTACGAAAAAAGTTTATTTTCACACACTTCACGATAACGAAGCGGATTTCACGATAACGATGCAGTTTTCACGATAACGATGCAATTTTCAATAAGACGCGGGAATCAATTTAAACGAAGCGAGTTTCATAATAACGATGCGGTTTTCACGATAAGGAAGCAATTTTCACGATAACGACGCGGGAATGACATTAAACGAAGCGAATTTCACGATAACGATGCGATTTTCACGATAACGAAGCGAGTTTGACGATAACGACGTGGGAATCACATTAAACGAAGCGAATTTCACGATGACGACGCAGGAATCACATTAAACGAAGCGAGTATTACGATGACGACGCGGGAATCGCATTAAACGTAGCGAGTTTTCACGAAG